>NC_061862.1:23016929-23034429 GCF_907164915.1 Impatiens glandulifera | reverse complement strand
AAATAAAAAATTGAGTCAATTAAATAAAATTTATCAAACTGATAAAATATATTTGATTAATTCAATTTGTATTAAGTTTTTGAAAGAGTTAATTAATATATTAGTGTTTAGTCTAACATTATCTAGGACACGTTTGATTAAGATTAAAAGTTGGGGTGTTTAGCATTTTCGTCATAATTTTGCTATACTAATTTTGCTTAATAAACTTATGAAAAAAAAAATTATAATTAAACATTTTATATTTAAAATATAATTTTTTCTCTATCTAATTGAATGAATATTGAATTAGAGGCCAACTTATTTAAAATAAACTTTAATAATCTGAAATGAATAAGCTGAATAAAATGACCCCTAAAAGAAATCTGACTTTCCTGCGTGATTGTAAAAAAATAAAAATGAAAGGATAAGAAAAAGATAAGTTACTTATAATTATCATAAGTGTGAAATGATTACTCGGATAATTAACCTCACTTTTGGTAATGGTTATTTGATAAGGTTTTTTAATAAACCTTCGGTTTTGACTAATATCAAAACCGAAAGTTATATGAAAATCTTCGGCATCTACCTCTATAAATACAAACCCTAACCCATCTTTTTTTCATTCCGCCATCTCTCTTTTCTCTCTCTCCCGCGCCGCAGCCGCCTAGCCTCCTCCACGCCGGTTCCTCTCTTCTCTCGTTCAGGTTTGTTTCATTTGTTTTTTTTTTGTTTTTTTATTATGAGATTTAGATTTCTTAAGTTTATATATATATTATCTAGATTTATGCCAGTTTACGTTATTTTGTTTGATTAATATATATATATATATATACATATATCTGAAATGCATTTAGGATATGGGTGATTCATGGAAGAGACTTCGGCGTACACCGGAGAAACTGAATCCGTGTTACCAGAATCTGATAGCACAATCAGAAATTGCGGCACGTGAGGAGGAGGTAAGACAGATGACGCTGGAAATGGAACAAATCCGATTAAGGGATGCAGAAAGAGGCCGTTTGCTCAGTGAAATTAAAGCGGACAGGGCCGAAATGGCCTAGAGATTAGAGAATCTCGAACAGGAACTTGTATTGTCGAGAAGTCGACTAAATCAACCACCCCCTCCTCCCACCACATCTAATAATTTCTAGATTTATTATGTGTTTATTAGTTTTTCCGTACGAACGATGACAATATTTTTATGTGTTTTGTTTTAATATTCATGAATTATTATAATGTTTGGTTTGGTTTTAATAGGTTGTTAATGAATTATTTTACTATTGTTTACTTTTCATCGTATTTTTTTACAAAAAACAGCATGGCCAAAACCGAAGGTTCATTTGAAAACCTTCGGTTATGACCCTCGTTTAAAAAAATCTAAAAATTTCTAAGGGTAAAAACCGAAGGTTTTCAAATAAACCTTCGATTTTGACCCTACTTTAAAAAAACAGAAAATTTTCTAAAGTATGGGGAAGGGTAAAAACCGAAGGTTTATTTGAAAACCTTCGGTTTTGAACCCTTGTTTAAAAAAATCTGAAAATTTTCTAAGTATGGGGAATGTTAAAACCGAAGGTTTTCAAATAAACCTTCGGTTTTGACCATACTTTAAAAAAATCTGGAAATTTTCTAAGTATGGAGAAGGGTAAAAACCGAAGGTTTTCAAATAAACCTTCGGTTTTGACCCCCTGTTTAAAAAAATCTGAAAATTTTCTACATATGGGGAAGGGTAAAAACCGAAGGTTTATTTGAAAACCTTCGGTTTTGACCCCTGTTTAAAAAAATCTGAAAAAGTTCTCAATATGGGAAAGGGTAAAACCGAAGGTTTTCAAATAAACCTTCGGTTTTGACCATTGTTTAAAAAAATGGGAAAATTTTCTAAGTATGGGGAAGGGTAAAAACCGAAGGTTTTCAAATAAACCTTCGGTTTTGACCCTAGTTTAAAAAAATGGGAAGGGTAAAAACCGAAGGTTTATTTGAAAACCTACGGTTTCTGACCCCTGTTTAAAAAAATCTAAAAATGTTCTAAATATGGAAAAGGGTAAAAACTGAAGGTTTTCAAATAAACCTTCAGTTTTGACCCATGTTTAAAAAAATGGAAAATTTTTCTACATATGGGGAAGGGTAAAAACCGAAGGTTTATTTGAAAACCTTCGGTTTTGACCCTTGTTTAAAAAAATCTGAAAATTTTCTAAATATGGGGGAGGGTAAAAACCGAAGGTTTTCAAATAAACCTTCGGTTTTGACCCATGTTTAAAAAAATGGGAAAATTTTCTAAGTATGGGGAAGGGTAAAAACCGAAGGTTTTCAAATAAACCTTCGGTTTTGACCCTAGTTTAAACCGAGAGGTTTCTTTAAAATTTTCGGTGAAACGCAAAAAACCGAAAGTTATACTATTAACTTTCGGTGTTACCAAATCATAATTTGGAAAATTAGTTGTTTGATACACTCCAATCTAGAATCTTAATTAATCTAATAAAGTGTGTGTTGTTTTTTAAAAATTAAGATTGTGTTTAATGTTAAAATGTTTATGATTGTGTTTGATTATATAAAGAAGTGTATTTATATGTTTGTGTTTATGATGACATGAATGTGTATAAAGTTTGATCATATGGCTTATTTGATGTGTTAAGGTATTAAATGTGTTAAATTAATAATGTTCAAAGTCATTAGAAGATTAGAAACCAATTAATTTAATAATTTGTGACATGGTAATTCCGAGAGTTTAGAGTAAAACTTTCGGAAATACCCATAAAAACCGAGAGTTTTATGATTAACTCTCGGAATTACTATGTCACAAATTGTTAAATTAATTGGTTTTTTTGGTTATAATCTAGACTCCTAACTAATATTATCAAGTGTGTGTTTTATTTGAAAATTTTAGATTGTGTTTAATGTTAAAATGTTCAAGAATGTGTTTGATCATAAAGAGAAGTGTATATGAATGTTTATGTAGGATTATTCTATGTATTTGTGTAATGTTTGATCATATTGATTGAGAAATGTTTTAAGGATATCAAATGTGTTAAATTAATGTTGTTCAACGTTATTAGAAAGTGAGAATCCAAATAATTTAACAATTTGTCATATTCTAAAACCGAAAGTTAAATAAATAACTTTCGGAAATATGCATAAAAAATGACAGATTTACTAAAACCTCTCGGTTTTGTGTATTTAATTTTAATTGTATAAATGTAAACAAATAATCAAAACTGAGAGTTATATGAAACTCTCGGAATTTAAATATTCAAAATCAAGAGTTTTCTTATAACTCTCGGTTTTTGATTATTTTCATAAAAACCGAGAGTTATATGAAAACTCTCGGTTTATGATATTTAAATTCCGAGAGTTTTCATATAACTCTCGGGAATCAACTATTTAATTAAAAAAACCCTTCTTTCTTTCTTCCCCGTTTTTTCTTCTTCGATCCTACTCTCTCTCCCGCCGCTTCTCTTCGCCAGCGCCTCCTACAAGACTCGCCGCCTCCCGCATCCGACACCCTCCGCCTGAAGAAGACGATGCCGCCCCATAGAAAACGAAGCCGCCAAGACGCCGCCATCTTGAAGCCGCCACCGGTCGAAGATCTGCCGCGGATCCGATTGAAGATCTGTCGCCGCGCCTCCGCCGCTCTCAGCCGCGCCTCAGCCAACCTCCGCCGACGATTGAAGGTCAGTTCTTGGATTTCAGGTTTATTTATATATATTATTGTTATATATGTTAGATTGTAGGGTTAGTTTTTAGGATTTATTAGAATTAGGAATTATTAATCTTATTATTGAATCTGATTGAATCTGTTTGAATGATTGATTTACTGAAGTATTAGATTGATGTTATATATGTTAGATTTGGTTTGGAATTGTTGGATTTAGGTTGATTTATGTTACATTTTGTTTAATTTAGGATTATGGTTTGATTTTTGTTTGATTTAGTTTAGATTGGTTTGATTTTGGTTTGATTGAGGTTTGATTTTTGTTTGATTTAGTTAAGATTGGTTTGATTTTGGTTTGATTGAGGTTTGATTTTGGTTTAATTTAGGTTTGATTTTGGTTTGATTGAGGTTTGATTTTGGTTTGATTAATGTTAACAATAGGTTTATATTGGGTTTGATTTATGTATGGTTAACTGGTTTGATTGATGGTTATTGATTTGATTTAGGTTTGGTTATTAGGTTTGATTAATGTTAAAAATTGGTTTATATTGAGTTTGGTTTAGGTTTGGTTATTTGGTTTGATTGATAGTTATTGAGATTATGTTAGAATTGAATTGTTTGGATTATATTTGATTTTGGTTATTAGATTTGGTTTGAAATTGTTTGATTAATGTTGGATTTATGTCGAATTTAAGTTACATAATATGGTTTGATTTTGTCTGATTTTGGATTAGGACCGTCCGTCTCTTGAAGATCGTCGAGGTTATTCCACCTTCAGCTGCCTCCTCCACCGTCCTCGCGCCTCTCCACCGTCGCCGCCACAACTGCTAAAAATGTCAGTTTTTAAGGATTTTTATGTTGTTAGGATTATATTGGATTTTAGGTATGAATTGAATTGTTTGAATTAGATTTGATTATGTTAGTTTTGGTTTATGTATGAATAAATTAGATTTTAAGTTAGAATTGCATTGTTTGTATTATATTGGATTTTAGGTATGAATTGAATTATTTGAATTATGTATGATTGAAATAGTGTTTGACTAGGTTTGATTAGTTTAAAAAAATGGTTAGATTAATGATGATTGGTTATTTGAATTAGGCCAGATTGAAGACTGCCGTGCCAGATTGGTTGGATTAGGTTAGATTAGGTTTGAAATGTTTATGATGAAATATTGTTTGTTTAGGTGGAATTTGGCTTGGATAATGTTAGATTAGGTTTGAAATGTATATGAATGAAATATTAATGTTTGTTTAGGTGGAATTTGGCTTGGATAATGTTAGATATTGTTGAAATGTATATGAATGAAATAATGTTAGATTAGGTTTGAAATGTATATGAATGAAATATTGTTTGTTTAGGTGGAATTGGGCTTCGATAATGTTAGATTAAATTGATTATTGGTTGGATAATGATAGATTAGATAGAAATTATGTTAGCATTATGTAAGCCTAATTAATTTAGACAAATATAAGTAAATAATAATGCGGGTTGTTTTCTATTTTATTAGAAATATGGAAGTACCCGATAAAAGATGGATGACCTTACGTCGAGATCATCCAGATTACGAGGAAGGTGTTGACAAATTCCTCGAGTATGCTGTTAGGAGTACATCCCGACAAACCGTGAAATGTCCCTACGTGAAATGCTTGAACACTTCGTTTATGGAAATAGACGAAGTGAAGACTCACCTCATCGTTTATGGAATAAATGTTCATTATGAATATTGGTATTTTCATGGAGAAAAGAGACGTACTACTCAAGTGGTTAATGACGATGTCGATGAAGATGTCGATGACTTAGATGATGATGATGATGATGACGATGATCAGTCAGGATGCCGTGCCGGAATTCAACCATGCGAGACAGGAGATGAATAATACAGTTAATGAAGAGGTCAATGAAGAACGTTATATGCACGAATTTATAAACGATATGTTCCCCAACGTTAATGACGTCCCGAGCAACGATGAACCAGTCGAAGATGCGCATAGATTTTATAAATTGCCTGATGATTGCAAACAGCCATTGTATGAAGGTGCTCGAATAACGAAATCATCGGCACTATTGAAACTACTTCACATAAAAAATGTATGTCAATGGACGAATTCTTCGTTCGATATGTTGCTGCGTCTGCTTAAAGACTACATTTTACCGATTGACGCTCAATTGCCAAACTCATACTACGAAAGTAAAAATTTCATTACTGATATCGGGCTTAAATATGACAAGAAAGACGCATGTAAGAACAACTGTATGCTATTTTGGAAGGATGACATAAATGAAGATTCTTGCAGAGTTTGCGGTCTTTCAAGATGGAAAGTCGACCAAACAAGTGGGACAGTTCGGGAGAAGCAAAACGGGAAATTCATTCCAAAAAAGGTGTTGAGATATTTCCCTTTAATGTCAAGACTGCAAAGACTATACATGTCCTCAAAAACGGCTCCAATGATGAGATGGCATAAAGAAGGAAGAGTTGATAGTGATACGTTGAGACATTCCGCTGATTCCTTAACTTGGAAGACGTTTGATGAAAATTATACAGATTTTGCTTCAGAATCTCGAAATATAAGACTGGGTTTATCAAGCGATGGGTTTCAGCCATTTTCAAATGGGAAAAAATCATACAGTGTTTGGCCAGTTATTCTCGTTCCTTATAATGTGGCACCCACGACTTGCATGGATTCTAGCAATTTCATTTTATCTATGTTAATTCCGGGTCCAAAGAGTCCGGGAGATGCAATTGACATATTTCTCCAACCATTGATCTAAGAGTTGCATGAACTGTGGTAAAAAGGTGTGAAAACGTTTGATGCACACACCTCGCAATACTTTAACATGCGAGCGGCGTTGTTGTGGACCATTAACGACTTTCCCGCATACGCGAATTTATCAGGTTGGAGTACGAAAGGTAAATTCGTTTGTCCTTGTTGTAACAACGACACGGTATCTCTTCGATTGGTTCATGGTTCCAAACAATGTTACTTGAGTCATAGACGTTTCCTTCCACCGAAGCACAAATACAGAAGGGATAAAGAGTCGTTTGATGGTCGAACTGATTATAGAGATCCCCTTAGATTGTTAACGGGGAAAGAATGTTACGAGCAAGCACGAGACCTAGAAGACATAATTCTTAGTGCGGATCTGAGCAAGAGAACCAAGATATATCATGAAACGCGGGGAGACAATTGGAACAAACTTAGCATTTTCTTCCGTCTGCCTTATTGAAAATCACTATTATTGAGACATAATTTGGATGTGATGCATATTGAAAAAAATATATGTGATAGCGTGTTGTGAACAATAATGAATGTGAAAGAGAAGACTAAGGATGGTCCTAAAGCCCGTAAAGACTTAGAACTCTTAGGCATAAAATCATGGTTACATCCTATAAATGATGAAGGAGTTGTTCATTATCCAGAAGCGCCTTTCACTTTGACATCCGAAAATAAAAAAACGTCTTTGTAACTTCTTGAAATATCTCAAGTTGCCCGATGGCTTTTGCTCAAATATCGGCGGTTGTGTAAATTTGGAAGAGAAAAAGATTTCGGGATTAAAGAGTCATGATTGTCACATTTTATTGGAATATCTTATTCCTTTAGCAACTCGTGGATTACTTCCAGAGAATGTGTATGATGCGTTAGTAAATTTGTCTCGTTTCTTTCGGTTGTTGTGCTTCAAAGAGTTGATTCAAGAGGACCTCGAACAATTGTACATGGATATTACATTGACACTTTGCAAATTTGAAATGATTTTTCCGCCGTCAATCTTCGACATCATGATGCATCTCCCGGTTCACTTGTCATTTGAGGCTTTGCTTGGAGGACTTGTTCAGTATCGATGGATGTATTCGTTTGAACATTACATGGGTACAATGAAAAGATATTTGCGGAATAATAACCACCTCGAAGCCTCTATAAGCGAGAGCTATCTTGTTAATGAGAGTATTAGTTTATGTGCCAGGTATATGGAGGAACAAGAGCAAGAAAATGCACAACCGGAAATCTCGAGCATTTCAATATTTGCATCGTTGGAAGACCTATCTAACGGAAAAGTATACAACTTGTATTATATCGATCGAGTGATAGCTCATTCTTACATTTTGAAAATTTTTCCCGAAGCAGAACCTTTTTACATGTAAGATTCGATGTTGCTGTTACTAATTATCATTAAAGAATGTGCTATTTAATATTCGATCTATTTGCAGAGATTATAACAACGAGTCCAATGGAGAAACGTTTGTCGCATATTTCAAGCATCGAGTGAGTAAATTATAAACCATATATCCAAACTCTTTTTATTAATTTTAACAACTTTATTTCGGATACATATAGGTCGCCCATTTAGCAGAAATTAACGACATATCAACAGACCTCAAGATCTTAGGAGAAGGTCCAAGTATGTACTCGTCTATGTATGTTTGGTGTAAAGTAAACGGATTCAAATTCTGTACAGAAAAACACGACGAAGGTTTGACCACTCAAAATAGTGGGGTGGTTGTTGAGGGGTACAACGGATCTGAAACTATGTCATACTACGGAGTTTTAACGGATATAATCGAAGTACAATACTATTCTCACAAATGAGTTGTTTTATTCAAGTGTAAGTGGTTTGATACACACTCGGGGGAACTAGGTGTGAAAGTGGATAAATATTGCTTCGTAAGTGTAAATGTAAACCAAATTTTGAAAACCCAAAGTCAAGACCCGTATATATTGGCGAGTTAAGCGAAACAAGTATTCTACGCCCCTGATATGTCAGCCCGACCCGGTTGGAAGATTGTGACAAAAATAAAACCACGGTTTACAAACATATAGTTTAGATTAGTTAATTAGGTAGATTTATATTGGTTACTTTATATTCGTTCTTATTACTACTTCATTTCAAATATTCGCTCATTTATTAATGGTATGCATTAAGAATGTCTGAAGGTCGTAAAGAAACTTGGAAGAGTATGAGGAAGACACCCAGCAAATTGTTAAAGTCATACCAGAACCTACTTGCCCAATCCGAGTCCTGAAAGCTCCGAGGATCTTCTTCTAGAGACCAACCACCCATTGTTGTGGAGCCAATAGCTACTACCCCCCCCCCCCCCAACAGACGAGGATATTGAGGCTAGTGAGCTCCAAGAGTTTATAGAGAGCACATTTGTTGATATGGTGGATAGCGATGAGGCTGCAGACGAGGGTCTCGAGGAGCTTATCGAGGAGGAGGATGGCGATGGCGAGGGGGAGCACGGTTCCACTCCCGACCCATCATCGACAGGTAACTCGTTTACAAATTAGTTAGTGTTTAAATTGATTGACATATCTAATTATGATTTTGATAATTTTGAAGAATCTTCTGCCCGCAAGAGACGGGGGAAGAACAAGAATATTGCGCTGTCTAAGAGGGTAGCGGGGACAAGGATTCCTCTTATGTTTAAGAAGAAGGATGGGAGGCCAGGCGGTACAGACGTGGGAAGAACACGGTGGTTTAGACATGTGGGGTCGATTATCCGGGACCCCGCAGCCGTCTCACACCGTCTTCTAAAGTGGAAGGCTTTAAGTGCAGACCATTTGGATTCACTTTGGACTGCTATCAAGGTAATACTTACTACTTGATTATACATTACGTCATTAAATAATTATTTTTAACATTTGGATGTTATTTTTTTCAGGATCCGTTCGAAGCTACTAATGGTGATATTGAGTCTTTTCGAAAGACCGGATTGGGACACGCCAATCAGATATGGGATAGATGGTGGTCGGATTTGAACAAGACATATATCCGCGTCTACAAAGGAGACGAGGCGGCGGTACTGGCTAATCCTCCCCCGGACTACGATCGAGATGATTGGGAGTTTGTGTGTCGCAACCATTTCTTCACAAAAACATTTAAGGTATGGTTTCATAATTCAAATAAAAGTTGATATTAATTAATCTAACTTCATTTTTTTACTTCAAATACAGAGAAACAGTTCTACAAATATGAAGAACAGGAAGAAGTTGAAATTCCCGCATCGAACGGGAAGTAGACCGTTTGCACAAATTGAAGACGAGTTGGTAAGTACATTATTTGTAATAACTTAATCTAAAGATTGTTATTAATTATATAAATCATTTATTTCAACAGGCGATTGAAATGGAACGGGCACCGTCTGTAATTGAAGTATTCAAGAGGACCCGTACCCCAAAACCGACAAAAGAAAACCCAACACCCGTCCCGGACGAACACGTGCAAGAGAAAATTGTAAGTGAATTGAATATGCCTAGTTTTTTATTATAGAAATGATATTTTATTTGAATTGTGCAGGTTGAGATGGAGGAGGTTGTTAGTAACGAACCGGGAATATCGGATTTTGAATTGACGGAGAGGGTGTTCGGACAACAAAAACACGGGGTAATGTTCAGAATGGGATCAGGCGTCCGGCCCACACACTTTCGTGAGGATCGTCGAAGTGGAAACAGTTCACAGCGAAACAATTAGCGATTGTTAGAAGAGAATCAAATAATGAAGCTCAAGCTGGAGGAACTGGAGAAGAGGGATGAAGAAAGAAGGCGCAGAATGGAAGAAATGGAAGCGGAAAAAGGAAGAAATTGTGACAAGAATGGAGAGGGAGAAGTTAGAGATGAACGCAAGAATGAAGCGAATCGAAGTGTATATGAGGCAACAACCACCTCCTCCCCCCACAAGCTAAGGTTGTTTCGATTCAAAACATGTTTTAATTTAGTTGTGTCAATTTGAATTTATAACAAATTTTTCGGATTATTAGTTTGGTTTCGAATTTTGTAATGATAATGATCAATTAATGTGATCGTTTAATGTATGTGGCATTTCTTTTATCATTGATTGTTTGGTTTGGCTGAACAGGTTTTGGTTGCAAGGTTTGGGTTGCGAGCAAAATAATCTGAAAATTTTAAAAAAATTACGGGAAAAAACCGAAAGTGATATTGAAATCTCTCGGTTTTTCTTCAAATGGAAAAACCGAGAGATATTAGAAAACTCTCGGTTTTTACCCAAAGAGAAAACCGAGAGTTATATGACAAACCCTCGGTTTTTACCCAAAGAGGAAAACCGAGAGTTATTAGAAAACTCTCGGTTTTTCCACAAAGAGGAAAACCGAAAGTTTTTTAATAACTCTCGGTTTTCTCCATTTGAAGAAAACCGAAAGTTTTCAAATAACTCTCGGTTTTCTCCATTTGAAGAAAACCGAGAGTTATTAGAAAACTCTCAGTTTTTCCACAAAGAGAAAAACCGAAAGTTCTTCAATTACCTTTCGGTCTTACTCTAGGATATCTAAACCGAGAACTCTACAATATCTCTCGGTAAATTCCCAATTGTTTTTAACGAGAGAGTCAATACCGAGGGATGGCGAGAGTAACCAAAACCTTCGTTAATGTGTCTATACCGAAAGTTATGGGGTCAAAACCGAGAGTTTTTCACCAGTGTAATACACTTTACTCATACAATTAAATATTACCAACGCCTACCGACGGCATCGGAATTGAAAGATTGCCGCCTGAATCAGATTCTGATGATATGGATGGAGCGCATGGACTCAAAATTAGTTAATTATGTGGTTAGTTCTTAGAATTCTATATTCATTGGTATTGTTGGTTAAATTTTGTTTTTAAAAACAAATATAAAGATAATTATTAAGATAAAATAAATTTATTATTAATTATAAACACGAATTGAAGTGAATATTCTATTTGCCCACAAACTATTTTTTCACAAGAGAACAAATCTTGTGGGACTTATCAATAAGTGTTTGGATGGGTGGAATAATTGGAATTAGCATTGTAATATTCAATTCCAATGCTTAGAAAAATTAAAATTCACTTATTTAGATGAATAGATTATTATATAAATATTTGACAAATAATTAAAAGTAACTTGATATCAAATACTTTTAAACAAAAATTCTAACAAGCAAACAATTTATCAGCAAGACAAATTATTTGACTAAAAATAGCTTAAAATCAAACAAGTTATAATAATATTTTGATAGAGGATCAAAGTAAAATAGAAAAATTTATAATTTTGTATGCAATAAGTCTCAAGTATCTCCCTACTCAAATATTTGATAAAAATAGTCTTAATAACAAAATAAACACATTAAAAACTCACAAAATAAGAAATTGAAAATCTCATATCTTGATGTTCTTTATTTGTAACAAAATCCGTGCACGCCTCATACGCTCAGAGATGGTTAGAAACACTTCGTACTTCCTCTCGTTTGTTATGAGTACATCAACATCTTGTAGAAATTATGTCTCCTTTAAGTCTGAAATTTTTGATAGCTCATCAAAAAACTTGTGGAGCATTTGTCTTGTCAACATTGTATGACTTACCAACTACGTTAGCCATCTTGGATGTTGTAGTGGCCATATCATTATGACGAGTTCTCTCAAAAGGTCGTTCTACACTAGTTGATTCTTAATTTAATTTTGAACAACTCTCTATATCTTCAAACATAGCTCTTGCGCCTTCATCAGCCGTTTCAGCTCCACTTCTATTAGTTTTATCTTGTCCATAAATAATTGACAAATCTTTCCAATTCTCAATAATTTTATTTGAACCTTCTTCACTATATGCGGGAACTGGAAGAGAATCTAACGGCTCTTTATAAATCATTACATTCATGTTCGTGGCTATAAGAAATTTATCAAATGACATCAAATTATGTGCAAAATCAGATAGAGTAGATGCACGAGACATCTGTACAGCAGGGTCGTGCATGCATCTAAGTGAGGTTTAATGATTTGAAATAATAAAGTGATTTGTAAATTTTATTATAAGAAAACAATCTAAATATATAACACTATTTACAAGTGTCAAATAAATATTAATTTGTGTAAGCTACAATTTGATGATTTAAAAAAATTAAATCAACTCAAATTCAATTTGATTAGTATATATTAGAAAAGTTATATTAATAACGTCGGCGTTAGGCTAAAGTCGATGCTAATAAAGGGGAGTTTCTGCCGAATTTAAAACGTTTTAGGAAAAGAGTATTAGCGTTGGGTTTACTCTAAAGTCGACGCTAATATGCTATATTATTAGCGTCGGCTTTACCCTAAAATCAACACTATTAAAGGAGAGTTTCTATCAAATTTAAAACGTTTTTGGAAAAGAGTATTAACATCGGCTTTAACCTAGCGCCAACGCTAATATGTTATATTATTAGCTTCGACTTACCCTAAAGTCGACGCTAATAAAGGGAAGTTTACATCGAATTTGAAACGTTTTTGGAAAAGAGTATTAACAGGATAATGTTGTTGCTGATGATTAAATAAAACTTCTACACTTTTTTCTTCTTCTTTCCTCTCTCTCTCTCATCGATCCACCATTTAGTCGTTGTACAGTCGCTGCTCTGTCTCCACGTTTCGTTGTTCAGTCACCGATCAGGTTGTCACTCCTCCTTCTCCGATCAGTCGTCGCTCAGTCTCCACGTTTCATCGTTCAGTCGTCGATTAGGTTGTCGCTCCTCTCTTCTCTGCTCCAGGTAATTACAGTCTTTCAATGATATTTGGTATTTAGAATATTTATATGTTAAAATATTGCATGTTTAGTATGTTAGGTTATTTGGTTTGATTTAAGTTTGATTTAGGTTGATAGGTATTATTGAAAAATTAGGTTATTTGATAGATTGTTTTATCTATTTCCAAATAATGTTTGTTATTAGTATATATGATAGATTTCCTACTAGGTTATTGAAAATTTATGTTATTTGATAGGTTTTATGATAGGTTATTGAAAAACTATGATAATATGTTGATTAGTTGCTTATATATTGATATTAATTAAACTAAGTAGATGTTAATTTTTTTGTATGTTGATAGAATTTTTTTTTGAAATTATAGATTAGGTTTTGTAATTAGTTAAAATGAAAGTGCCCGATAAAAGTTGGATGACTCTACGCCGATATGATCCAAATTATATTCAAGGGGTTGAAATGTTCATAAATTTCGCGATTAGGTCTACTAACAAAAATTCGATTGCTTGTCTGTGTGTAAAGTGTGCAAATCGAACTTATGAGAATATAATAGTGGTCAGAGATCATGTAATTGGTTTTTGGATCCGTCAAAATTATAATTTTTTGTACTTTCATGGAGAAACGGGATCTTCAAATGAAAGGGATGATGAGTAGGATGATGATGAATTAGATGGCCTTAGAAATGAAAATCAATGTGGTGTAGGAGAGAATGTCGTTAATGATGAAATGAACGAAGAAATTGATTAAGATGATCAATTTATGGAAAAGCTTATCAACGATTTGTATCTTACTGCTGAAGCCTCAAATAATGAATGCCTTATTGAGGATGCTAAGGTATTCTACCGGTTATTGGATGATTCAAAACTTTCCTTGTACGAAGGATCCCGAATTTCAAAAAAATCCACCTTACTTAAATTACTTCACATAAAAAAATGTTGGTCAATGGACCAACACGACATTTGATATGTTATTAAAATTGCTTAAAGAGAAAATATTACTAGCTAATTCTGAGTTGTCAAGTTCATACTATGAGTGTAAAAAATTTATTACAGACATCGGTTTAACGTATGACAAAATTGATGCTTGTAAGAAAGATTATATGATCTTTCGTAAAGAAGATACGGATTTTGACGAGTGTAAAATTTCTGGTGTGTCTAGATGGAAGATCAACCAATCAAATGGTATGCTTCGAAAAAAGGTGAATGTGAAGTTAATTCCATATAAAACTTTACGATATTTCTCACTTGCACCGATGTTGTAAAGGTTGTATATGTGCTCAAAACCGCTCCTCAAATGACTTGACATAAATATAATATTAATGTTGATGATGAAGTTTTATGGCATCCAACTAATTCAATGACATGGACGTCATTCGATGAAAAAATTAAAGATTTCTCCTCCAAACCTCAGAATGTAAGACTTTCTCTCGCAAGTGACGGGTTCCAACCCTTTGCAAATGGAAAGACTTCTTATAGCATTTGGCATGTTATTATTATCCCTTACAACGTCTCTCCTACAATTTTTATAGATAAAAATAACTTCATTATTTCCATGTTAATCCCCAGGCCAAAAAGTCTCATGGATTCGATTAACGTGTTTCTCCAGCCATTGATTGACGAGTTAAAAGAGTTGTGGCATACCAATGCGTCGTAAAAAAAATTTCAATATGCGGGAAGCTATGTTATGGATAATTAATGATTTTCCGGCATATGCAAATTTATTTAACGGTAATACAAAGTTAAGACCGACACCTTATCTTTTGCATGGAACCAAATTATTAACGCAAACAAGAGATTTGAAAGACATTTGTTTGACTAAATACTGTCCCAAAAGTAGAAAAATTTTTCATGAATCTAGGGATGATAATTGGAATAAACTCAACATATTTTTCGAACTACTATACTGGAAAATGATGTTATTGGGGCATAATTTGGATGTGATGCATATTAATAGAAATATTTGTGATAACGTGTTGGGCAGTATAATGGATTTTAAAGAAAGAAACGAAGGATGAACTCAAAACTTGTAAAGATTTGGAATTATTAAACATAAAGAATCCATTGCATTCCGTTGAGGCCGATAATGTTCTGCAATGTCTAACATCCCCATATGCATTTCCTCGGTTCAGAAGAAACGATTAAGTATGTTTCTTACAGATGTAAAAATTCCAGAAGGGTTCTACTCCAATATTAGAGGGTGTGTAAATGTAATTGTTATAAAAAAATTCGGATTGAAGAGTCATGATTATTACATCCTATTACAGTATTTGATTCCACTTGTCACGCATGCTTTACTTCCAGATGATGTGTACGATGGTCTAGTACACTTGTCTAGGTTCTTCCAATTGTTGGGTAAAAAATATTTAAATCGAGATGAATTGAAGAGTTGTAGGATGAGATTTTTTTGACCCTTTGTAAATTGGAAAAGATACTTCAACTTTCATTCTTTGATATAGTGATACATTTTCCTGTACACTTGGATTTTGAGGCTTTGTTAGGGGGGCATGTCCAATATCGATGGATGTATCCAATTGAATAATATATGGATACTTTGAAAAAAATACTTTTGGAACAAAAACTTACCTGAAGGGTCAATTAGTTAGAGTTACCTTTTACATGAGAGTATAAATTTATGTGCTCGATATTTAGAAGATCACGAGTTAATAGAGACATCGATACAACCAATTTCAAAATTTTCTATATATTCTTGGCAATGAAAGATTTATCCATTGCAACACTTTACACATACGAATCGGGTGATTGCGAGCCTGAACACGTATACATTTTGAAAAATTGTATCGAAGTCGAATAATATTACAAGTAAGAGTTGGTCAGTGACTAAGTGTAAATTTTGTGATTAACTAATTATAATTAAATTTCATTATATGTAGCGAATTCACGAAAGAGTTGACCGATACAAGGTGATTCAATCTTTCTAATCTTAAACGCGATAAACTTTACATAAGTTTTTTCAAGACGAAAGTGGAGAAATTAAATAATGAATCAAATCAAACTTTGAGTCTAAAGATTCTTGAGAGTCCCCGATAATTTATGCTAAGAAGTATAATTCCTATAAAATAAACGGGTACAAGTTCAACACCGAGATGCATGATGAAGGGTTAACCACAAAATAGTGATGTCTTAGTAATTAGCAATAATGGGGCCGAAACGATAAATTACTATGGAGTACTCACAAATCATAGAAGTTCAGTATTTTGGGCGGTAACCAACTAATTCTTTTCAAGTGTAGATAGTTTGATGTACATTATAAGAATCGTGGTATAAGAGTAGATAAATATGGGTTTGTAAGTGTTAATGTGAACAAGACATTGAGAACTCATATTCATGATCCATTTGTAATGAAAAGTCAAGCACAACAGATTTTTACGCTACGAATATGGCATCTATACATGGATGGAAAATTGTCACAGAGATAAATCCTTATTACTCGAACATCTAGACATGTTTTATTTATGTCAAATAGGATGACCTCCTTAAAATTTTAACTTTATTTTTCTTGCCTATATCATGGAACCTAAGGAACGGGTACACGACGAGCCCTATTGAGGCATTTAGATGAGCTCCGAGCTCATATAGATGACGTATAGTCCGATGATCCTATGAGCTTTATCGGATCACTTCCGGACATTGAGGGACTGAATGATCAATATTTCACTATTCCCGAGGTGTCTGTCACCTTGGAGGAAGATTCTCCCGTTCTTGAGACTACAAGTAGTTAATTACAAATTACACATGATATTTAAATGATTATATAAATTTTAATAAATATCGTTTCACTATTATTTTATAGGGTCTTCATCATGGAGGAGAGGATGGGGGAAGAACAAAAACACAATTCACGAGAAACTATCAATTGAGTAGAAGATGTGTTTAGAATTTAGGGAGGTGGATGGAAAACCCACTTGCGATAACAACAGTTATTGGTCGAGGCATATTTGAACCCTTATCTAGAATCCCACGGTGGTTATAATTTGAAGTTTTCATAATCCTACAATATGTTTTTATTTTTCAGGATCCTTTCGAGTCTTCATCCCATCACATTGACAGCTATAGAGATAGGTCGATGGCACATGTGAAGAAAGAATGAGATATGTGGATATATACGAACAAAATGGATTACATCCAACCACATAATGGCGACGAGGAGGTAATCAGATTAAACTTTCCTCCTGATTTCGACTACGATGATTGGATTATATCCTTGACCATCACTACTTCACGACTTAATTTCAGGTATAATAGTCATTTTTAATTCATTATATGTTTAATCGACCATTAATTAACAACTATAACTATCTTATAATTGTAGAAAAAAAGTACGATCAACGCCGATAACAGAGCAAAAGCCGTATACACCCACCACACCTGTAGTAGGC
>NC_061862.1:22971542-23016429 GCF_907164915.1 Impatiens glandulifera | reverse complement strand
TGTACCAGGCGGTTAACTGGTTTAATCGTGAACTGGTAATTCAATTTTTTAAATTAAGTATTAATTAAATTTATTAAATGATATTTTTTTTCAAAATTCTTTTTATGTTATTCTCTATTTTTTATCTATGTTATAATATATTATAATAATATTTGATAGATATATTTAGAAATATTTTATAATATATTATATTATTATAACAATATAATATATTTAAAATTTTTTATTTTTAAACTAATATTCATATAAATTAATTTTTTTTAAAAATAATTTTATACAAATTATAATTTAATATTTAAAAATAACTAATATATTATTAAATATTATTTATAATATATCTAGTATTTACAAAAATAACTAATATAAATATATATGATTAAATTATTATCGGTGCTAGAAAAATAGTTAGATCGAACTGATTAACCGAAATCATTGAATCGGTTAACCAATAAACTGGTAAAATAAAACCGGTAAGCTATCGATTCAGTTAGGTTATCGGTTAGCTTTTTTATTGTTAAATTAATATAAAAGTTTCATAATTATATATATATATATATAATTAAATTGAGAAAATATATATATTTATGATAAATGATTGAGAGTGGGAATTCAGGGGGAGAGAATGATGTGGTGCAATTTGATTAGCCAAAAAAATAACAAAATAATCAGTGATGTAGTGACACATCATTCCATCTCCCATTCCCTCCTCTATATTTATTTATTTATTTATAAATATATATAGATTTTATCGATATATAATTATCAAAAATGAATATTTATTTAATATATATATATTATATTATAGGTTGAGAATTAAATAATTATGAGAGATAGTAATTTAAATTTTTATATATAAAATATATAGAGAAATAATTGGGAGAAGGAATTTGAGTGATGAAATGATGGTGCAATTCGATTGATTGAAAAAATTAAAGAATTTCTCTCTTCCTTCTTTCCACTTATTTTTTCATTTTTTCAACCAATGATTGATGCCACATCATTCTCTCCTCCAAATTCTCAATTATTTCTTATACTATAAGTGTTATGTCTATATCTCACTTATAAAATAACACATATAAACAAAAGTGAAGTATCACTCTTCTCATTTATTAATTGTTTCTCTTTGTACACATGATTGTACAATGAAAAATATATTTTTTTTATTATTGCAAAAGATATATAATTATTTTATATATAGACCAACATTTCTAAAAAGGATTAGTTTTATTTTTGTTAAAAAAATCAGTTGTAGGGCTTTTATTTATAGACTTTGTTTAAAAAAATTGCCATTTTGGTAATTTTCTGAAATTATGAGAAATTATTTGTTTTAAAAAATAGTTTGAGTACTATAATAAGAGATCAGAATAATTGAATGATCATTCAAGTAATTTGCATTTTTTTTCTAATAATAGAAAAATAACTATTTAAAAATTAGTACAAAAAAATGTTAATTCAAAAAGAAATCTGAAATGAACTTAGTAGTTCTCAAACAAAAATTAATGAGTTTCTAATCATTTTTACCATTTTTCTTAGGAAACCTTTTCATTTTATTTTATTATGTAAGATTTATTTTAAATAATATATATATATATATATTAAAATAAAATTATAATTCCATCAACTAAATGAAATAACAATTAAGTGTGGAAATTTTCTTTTTAATGTTGAAAACTAGACTATCTGTAATTATGCCTACACTTCAATTTAAAAGAAGTTTAGTGTGAATTGAAGAAGAAAAAGAGATGAAATTCAATTAATATATGTTCATTTTATAAGTAGAGTAATTTTATCAAATTGGTCAATATTTTCAGCTAACCTACTTATTATATTTACACGCGAAATTTTATTCAATCACACCTAATTTATGAAATTTAAATTACTTACCAGTGCACCTATTAGCACTTTTTTTTAAAAAAAAAGTGTTGTGACTTTGGACAGTTGATAAATTGGTTGTTTGAAAATAGGCAATAAATATAATTTTTGTTATTTTCTAAGATTCTATTTAAAATATTTAAAAATAATTAAGGAGTTTTCAATCTTTATAAGTGAATAATGTTTGATTTCATTAGTTTTAAATATTATCTCCATAAGCATATTGTCTTTAGTTCAACTTTTAATTTGCTTGTTTCAACTAAAATAAACTTTGATTAAATGTGAGCACTGCAACTTGATGATAAGGTTGAGTATTATGTTAATATTCTCTATAATATAATTCATAGTCTAAATATATATATATATATATTTAATAAAAATAATTAAATTGTTTGAAAATGATTTTGTTGTTCTTATTAAATTATGATAAGTTTATAGTTGGAATGCATATAATCAATCAATCATATTCATAAGTGTAGTAAGCGTGCAGGGAAGTCATCTAATTTGAATTTTGAAATGAACAACTTTCTTTATAAGAAGAGTGTCTTACGTTTTTGCCCCCCCAAAACTTTTCCCTTTAGACAATTACATTTTGCCAGCCTTATTGTCAAATTGAATAATATATACTATAAAGTATGGTACCCTACCCTACTTATAAATTATTAACCCAAACCACAATTCCTACCATAAAATCAAAAAGAAAAGCAATAAAGATTTTAGTTTAATTCCCGTTAAGAACAATTGATTAAAGTTGTGGGTTATTTGATTCTCACTCAAAACACGACTATGGCCTATTGTGTGGAGAGATTAAGCCAACACAACAAAACACAAAAACACGACAAGTTGGCAATTGAAGAATAAAACAATGAAATGGCAGCCATGAATATAATTTAGTTTAGTTTGAGTGGTGGGATTAAAAATTGTTGGGAAAAAGAAAAGCAACCCCACATACACAACCCAACCCAACCAGGACAATTATAATATATACAAACCAAATTGACAGAGAGAATGTCTATCTGTCTACTGTCCACAGAATTATTATTATTCCTCACTCATCCACCACCAAGCTAACCTAATAAGCTCATGAGCTAATAATAATACTGCTGCTGGTTAATGGTGGGGGTGGTCTATTTTCAATTGTATGTCAACAAACAGGAATGAATAATAATAACAAATGCCCAAATCAAAGGAAGTAAACAGTTATTCGAATTAGGCCCTGGGAAGAAAAAGATTAGAATTTGATTTTCACACTCGTTACATTACAGATCATGATCATGATGATCATGATCATGATGCACTACTATTACTACTATTATTTCTACTATTTTCATTCTCTCTAATCTCTAAGTCTATTAATTAACATCCAAATCACAACAAACAGTGAAAAGAAAATGAAAAAATATGAATAGACACTAAGATTTTGATTCTCATAACATGAAGCCAATGGAAGTAAGTACCTCATGTGAACCAGTTCAAGGATGAACCTCTTCCTCTTCATCTTCATCTTCATCATCATCATCATCAAAAGCAGCAGCTAATCTTTGAGTATCTTTGAGGGCTTTTCTCTCAGCCTCTTCTTCAATTAACCTTTTCATCAGCTTGTCCTCAGCATCTCTCATGAACTTGAACTTGGGAGGGGGTGAAGATCTCAGCCTATTAAGCTCTGACTCAGTTAACTGTTCGAACAGGGGATTAAACCCATGGTGATTGTATGAATCAAAGTTTTGGGTTTTCAATGGTGAAGCCAAAGGGGTTGTTGTTGACTCAATCGTCACAAGAATGTCGCTTAAGCTTCTAGTTCTCGACCTTTTTCTGCTTCTCGATTTCCCATCATCAGATTCCATATCCTCTTTCGTTTCCTCCTTGATTGTGAACAAAAACCTAGTAGGCCCACATAGATTGTGCAGCCTCATGATCTCACACTCCACACCTTCTTCACCAAATCCCTTGATCACCAAATCCTTCCCTCCCACTACTCCCAATTCAAGGTCTGGTTCATGTTCATCAATGGTCTCTGACGTCTTTGTCACTGAATTAGTGACCTCATCACTATCTAAAGAAATTGACTTTCTCCAACAAAACAGATGATGGGATGGTTCTTTGGTAATGGTTTGGTTATTGTAATGATGGTCTTCAGTAACTCTACTAGAGACTCTCCTCTTCCACCATAAAAGGTAGTAAAGCTCTGCAACAAGCCCTAGAAGAATACATCCAAATCCAAAGCTTAACCCAATTGCCAAAGCACTGAAAGTTGCCATATTTGTCCAGGAAAACAGATCGCATTCACCACAACTGAAATTTATCGGGGAAATTGAACCAGATAGAATGAATGTAGGCACCAGGAAGGAAGAATAAGTCTTTAATGAATGGGTTATACTCAAATTCTCTCACCTTCTCAACTGCCTCCACGACCACGAAGGAAGTCAAAATCTACTTCAAAGACTATTGAAACAGATTGACAAACAGGCAGACGGACGGACCCTCTTCTCGAAGCTCCTCAACTTCAACTTTTAGCAATTCCCGAAAGAAAATATGAAGAAAAAAACACGAGAGCTTCTCATTGGACCCAGAAAAACAAACCCAGGACTGTTTCTTTCTTCTCTCTTCTTTCTTTCTTTCTTTTGCTGGCCGCCTGGTTCTGAAATTGAATTATCAACGAAGAAGGGTGATTTCTTTCTTTTTAGCACCACCAGTTTATATCTATCTATCTATCTATTGCCTGAGATCAGATTTTCGGTGCAATATCTTTTTCCCCATTATTTTGGGCAACCAACTACTTACTATATATAATTAATTTCTTTGTACAAATATATAATCTTTTTATTTTTAGAGAATCATTCCTTGTCAAATTTAACAAATCAACTTAAAAATATCTTTATTTTTGGAATTTCAATATTTAGTTTTCATATGAATTTGATTTGCTATATGTATGCTGGTTTTCAAATTTTCAAAATTTCAAATAGAGAAACCACTAGAAAGTTTGAAATAGTAATAGAAACAATTTAAAAAAAAAGAAGATATTTTGAAGGAGTCACTATCCCTTACCCAAATTGTTATGATTGCAGAATATAATTCATGAGAGACTTCTCTTCCATATAGTTATGGGCTTAAATTAGGCTACAATTTCTTAACTTGAGATTTAAACAAAACCATTATAAGAGGCCCTAAGACAACAACGTGGTGCAAAGAAAACGCTAATTAATCATAGAAGAAAACAATTATCATTATTGATGAGCAATCGGCCAATCATGCACGTGCAAATCACTATCAAGTGTATAGAGATTTTCTACCTAAGCTCATTTTAAAATAACTTGCTCCTTTAATATTCATAGTGAGCATATAATTCATGGTTGTTTGTGGGCAAAGATCGAATCTCATGAAAATTCATTATTATTTTTTTCTCTTCAATCAAAACCCAACTCAAAATTTTCTTCTTACAAAATATAACTTCCAAATAAAATTTTCTTCTTACAAGAAAGGTAAGATGATTGATTTAACTTATAGAGTACATGTTGGGTGGGCAGTAGTTTCAACTTTGATTACTAGTTGGTAACATAAGGTTAATACATACACATGTGGTCGATCAACGTCAATCAATTAAATACCCCATGTTACAATTTTAATATAATATTTTGTATTGATAAGGAAACAACAAACTACGTATTTATTATCACATTTCCTTTTCTGTAATTAATGGCTAACGATGAAAACACTATAAGCCATGTCGTGGATGTCCGTTTAGAACGTAAAGATGTAAAACGGTGATTGATGCCATTGAAAAGGGACCGTTTTCACAAACCCCATTTTGGAAATCAAGTAGAGTTCATTTTAGACCAAAGATGATTACAGGCTCACAGCCAACTTGAAACGCATAAAAAAGAAAAGAAAAATACAAACAGACAGACAAATCGAACCAACAGCAACCAAAACACACTCACAAATTAATCAACTTCTTCAATTTTAGGTCCAGCGGCACTGCCTCCTCCACTAGCTTTAGGCAGAGGACCATCACCATCCATCATACCTCCATCACCAGCATCCCCTTGATACATCTTGGCTATGATCGGATTACATAAACCCTCCAATTCCTTCATCTTGTCCTCAAATTCCTCTGCCTCTCCCAGCTGATTACCATCCAACCAGCTGATTACACCCTCTACAGCTTCCTCAATCTTCTTCTTCTCTGATGGAGATAGCTTCCCACCAATCTTCTCATCTTTTATCGTGTTCCTCATATTGTATGCATAATTCTCCAGCGCATTCTTAGCCTCCACCTTCTTCTTATGCTCTTCGTCCTGCTCCTTATACTTCTCTGCTTCTTGCACCATCTTCTCAATCTCCTCCTTCGACAACCGCCCTTTATCGTTTGTGATCGTTATCTTGTTCTTCACCCCTGTAGTCTTATCCTCCGCCGAAACATTCAGAATACCGTTGGCATCTATGTCGAAGCAGACCGTTATCTGAGGGACTCCCCTAGGGGCCGGTGGAATGCCACTCAGCTCAAATTTCCCTAACAAGTTATTGTCTTTAGTTCTCGTCCTCTCCCCTTCGTAGACCTGAATCAACACTCCAGGCTGGTTGTCCGCGTATGTAGAGAACACTTGCTCCTTCTTAGTTGGAATTGTGGTGTTTCTTGGAATCAGAACCGTCATGACTCCACCAGCCGTCTCTAGACCAAGAGAAAGTGGGGTTACATCCAACAAAAGTAAGTCCTGAACCTTCTGGTTTCCTTCTCCGCTCAGGATAGCGGCCTGGACTGCAGCACCGTAGGCTACTGCCTCATCCGGATTAATGCTTTTACAGAGCTCTTTCCCGTTGAAGAAATCCTGCAGTAGTTGCTGGACTTTCGGAATTCGGGTTGAGCCGCCCACCAGAACCACGTCGTGAACGCTGTTCTTATCCATCTTCGCGTCCCTCAAGCACTTCTCCACCGGCTCCATGCATTTCCTGAACAAATCCATGTTCATCTCCTCGAACCTAGCCCTCGTGATCGTGGTATAGAAATCAATCCCTTCGTATAGGGAATCAATTTCGATCGTAGTTTGTGCTGTGGACGAGAGAGTCCTTTTAGCCCTCTCACATGCGGTTCTCAATCTCCTCAACGCTCTTGGATTACCACTAATGTCCTTCTTGTGCTTCCTCTTGAATTCTTGGACAAAGTGGTTCACCATTCTGTTGTCGAAATCCTCTCCTCCTAAATGCGTGTCACCAGCCGTGGCTTTCACCTCGAAAATCCCCTCTTCAATGGTGAGCAACGAGACATCGAAAGTACCACCACCAAGATCGAATATCAGGACATTCTTTTCACCAGAACTGCTTGCTTTCTTGTCCAAACCATACGCAATGGCTGCAGCTGTTGGCTCGTTGATAATGCGCATAACGTTGAGTCCAGAGATGGAACCAGCATCTTTGGTTGCTTGCCTCTGGGAGTCGTTGAAATAAGCAGGGACAGTTACTACTGCGTTCTTGATCGTTATACCAAGATATGCCTCTGCGATTTCCTTCATCTTGATAAGTACCATTGAAGAGATTTCTTCTGCAGAGAACTGCTTCTCTTCACCTTTGTAGGAGACAACAATCATTGGCTTGTCACTAGGACCAGCAGCTACCACCTTGAATGGCCAATGCTTCATGTCACTTTGCACAGATGGATCGCTAAACCTTCTCCCAATCAAACGCTTAGCATCTGAAAACAAAACATACATTAGTTAGATCCTTCAACCAAAAACCTAATCACATATTCACATTTCATCAAACAAGTTAACCAAATAATCTGTCCAAATACCAAATGAAACGTGATATATCTACACCTCGATCGATCTCAGATCTGTTAGCAACAATGTAATACGAGACAATTTCATGTAACACATCTTCTACTGCTAGATCGATCTTCTCTAAAGAGTCAAAGAAAAACTTCACAACTTCTTTGAATCGACAAAACATCATGGAAATCCTATAGCAAGGCTCGTATTGAGCATTCTTATATGCTAAATTACTTAAAACGATTCAGCAAACGATCGATTCATATAATTGTGCTAATCAATTAGCTATGTTTACTATACTAAGTACAAAGAGAAAACGAGTAGATCAAAATATAATTCAATTAAATAAGAATGAATGCTTACCGAAAACAGTATTGGTAGGATTCATAGCGACTTGATTTTTGGCAGCATCACCAATCAAGCGCTCAGTATCAGTAAATGCAACATAAGACGGAGTGGTCCTGTTGCCTTGATCATTCGCGATGATCTCAACACGATCATGTTGCCAAACTCCGACACAAGAATAAGTCGTTCCTAGATCGATACCGATAGCAGGTCCCTCGCCTTTACCAGCCATATATAATCTTCCTCAGGAATCAAACAATCAAACTCTTGGAAACGAATGATATCAATAGAATGAAGTATCAATAGATCGAAAGCGGAATAGTGAAGAATTATACAATTTCTGAATGGAAGAGAGGTAGAGGGGAGGAAGAGGTTATAAAGGAGAAGCGGGGGTATATCGAGAAGGTTCGAGGAGTGACTTGAGTTCTCTAGAGGCGATAACCGTCAAGATTAAATGACCAAGTTTTCCCATTTCCCGCCAGCAAGTACTAGTTCCTTCCAGAAGTTTCACCGTGAATGCGAATATCTTGATTTTTTTAACCACTTTTCGTTTATATTTTTTATAATAAAGAATTAGTTATCATTAAAAGAAAATCAGTATTCATTTTTTTTTATAAGCCTTTTCAATCCAACTAAACCAACTCACCATAATATTAAAAACAAAAAAAAAACTTATTATATATTTTATTTTTATTTTGAATTTTTTAAATGTGATTAACAATTTTATTTTTTTTAATAAAATTAATTATGTTAATTTATATATAATTTTTTTATTAAAATAAGTTTATAATATTAAAATTAAAAATTAAAAATTAAAAAAAATAATATTTATTTTTTTAATTTCGTATTTATTTAATAAATATTTGAATAATTACTCTAAATAAATGTATTATATATAATTATATATATTAGAATTTTATTTATTTTTTAATAAATTTAAACTAAAATATTTGTTTACAAATATTTTATTTTAAATTATTATTAATTTTAATATTTTAAATAGATTATATATATATATATATTATAATTATTAATTTAAAAAACAATCATAATTTAAAATTATTTTATTACTTATTATTTCAAACAAAAATATTAAGTGAATATAAAATATGAGAAGGGATAAGAGAGGAAATTTATAAGAGAGAATGGAAGAGGACTTATGTGTCACCTAAGGATGGCAATTTGAAACCGCCTCATGAAAACCGAACCGAATTGCCCCGTTTAGGACAGTTTTTTCCCGAAACCAAACGGAGATAGACGAGAATGGTATTTGTGTCCCCGCCCCACCCCGTCCCGATTTTACCCCGATTTCACTCCGATTTTACCCCGAACACCATAAACATAATTAAATATATTAAATAAACAATATATTTATTTATTCGTTATATTTTATAAGAGTAGTAAGGTTATTTTTTTTATAATAATATAAAATTTTAATATATTACAATATATATTATATTAAAGAAATCGTTTATATAATTTTATTGTATAATTTTTATTTATTTATTTTTAATAAAAAAATATTAACGGTGTCTCGCGAGATTCTCCAAAACCAAAAAAAAACTGAACGGGGCGGGGATGATATTAAAAAAATCTCCGAAATTAAAATGGGACGGGGATGGTAAATGCATCCCCACCCTGAACCGCCTCATTGTCATCCTTAGTGTCACCACATTACTGACTGAGAAAATGATAAAGGATGAGGATAAAATTATTTTGATATTACCCATACATACTGAATTCCACTAATAACACTTATACACAAAAGTGAAGTATCACCCACTTTATTTGTTGATTTTTTTCTCTTTTTATAAGTGGTTGTGCTTGTCTGGATACATGCACTACCTGCATAGGTAGTATCGAAATAACAGAGAAAATTTATTATTTTTTCAACAAATTAGATTGTGCCATATTCTTTCAAATTTATCTCTTAATCATTTCTCATTAAATATATATTTTAAACATAATCTATCCTATTGTAAGTCCATAAGAATAATATATTGTCCTTAAACACTATTAAAAATAATGTAACATATATTATAATTTTTTTTTATAATTATATAAAATACAATTTTATCATAAAATTAATAATAATTTAAAAATATATATTATATAAATAAATTATTTTGTCATTTTGATTTATTGATATTTTTTGAATATTTTTTTTAAAAAAATATTGATATATATAAATAAAATAAATAATAATAATTTAAATAAAATAATATTATAATATTTTAATTAATAAATTAAGTGAGATAATAATAATAATTTAAGTGAAATAATGTTTGAGTGATTTGAATTGTTGACACAAATTAAAAAAAGTAAGAACTAATATTTTAAAAATAAAAACTTTAATATTTAATATTTTAAATTTTAAATTTTTGTAAAATAGTTTTTAATATTATTTTTATATTTTAATGAAACGGAATTTGATATTTATTTGGTTAATAGTTACATTAATTTTAATAAAAAAATTATCAAACTTATTTATAAAATAAATAGATCATTTTGAATTAGATTCAAATTATAAAAAAAAAATAATGAATGTGTAATTAAATAAATTTGGATAAGTGATCCAAATAGATAATTTCATATCACTAAGATACTCGAATTTTCGAACAAGTTCGTTTTAGTTCTAGTTCTAGTTCTAGTTCTTGATGATCTAAATTTTTGACATATAACGGGTATAAGTAACTTCTATAGTAATGATCAATCTAATTGTGAAAGATTATTTTAAAGCATAGTTGTACATAATATTTCAAATTGTATTAACATAATAGTCTCTCACAAAAATAAAAATTTGGCTTTGTTGAGTCGATTCCCTTTGATCAGGTAAGAATTGCCTAATCTATATATATATAATGATGCTTAATTTTTAAAGTGTCCGGATTGCCGGGTCGAGAGCTGTGGTTAATTTGGATACTTAGGTCGGATTGTGGGTTGATCCGTTTTTAAATTTAAAACGGTTAAAAATAAAATTAAAGATGCTAGAGGTATGTTTTGAACTTGCAACCTAACAAAACAAGTATAACTCTTTAACCAACTAGGCTACAAAGACTTTATATTTTAAATTCAACGCCAAATTTGATAAACGCGGGACGTTTTAATATTAATATAAATTTAACTTTTTAACTAACTAATATATAATGATGTTGAGTAAATTAAATTTTGGGTCAGATTGTGGGTTGACTCACCATAAACTTAAAACAGTTAAAAATAAAATTAAAAATGTTATTCGTAATTTTTTTCACGGTTTTTTATATTATTACTCGTGCAAATGCACGGGCTAAATAATGGGGACTTCGAGAGAGCCTCTATTTGTTTATTTCGACTACATCTTAATCACAATGGCTTACTACTTATTATAATTTACTCATGATTTATATATATACTTATTTTAAAATAATTTTTTTTACATTTTAATATATTAATAAAATAAATATTCACTTTAAAAAAGAAAATCAGAAATTTCAGGGGCTTCGAGGTAATTCTGCACAAGTTCTGTTGTCTTTCTCAGAAGCCTGTAGGACTCGGCGAAAGAGTGAATCGCATGAGCGAAGCCAGATACCGATCACCATGATAGTGTGGCCAACAGATCACAACATTTCCAATTACTTGAGAAACTGTCGTTTTCTCTTTCAACAGTATCAAACAAAGCGGGAGATTGATCATTCAACTATCGTTCAATTCTTACTCCACTCCTGATCTGCAAATCAATACATGCTTCATGAATCAGGTCACGATTTTCCTTTCTCTTAGCTAAATATCTCCTATAAATGCCTCTTTTCTTCTGTTTTAGATTTAGATCGAACGTTTTTTTCTCTTAATTGCACTTTTTCTGAAAATTCTTAAAACTCTCTAGTGATCAGCGATCACTGCATTACTTTGCTCAAGTTTCATGATTCATTGTCCTTTAGATCATGGTCTATTGAAAAGAGTTCTAGATTTGTCCGTTGTTGATCCTGGAATTGAATTATCAAAACTTAGGCTGAATGACTTTAATCACTACAGATGGAAAATACATGTTTTTACCAGAAATCTGAAATTTGTACGATCTAAAGTTTGGTAATCTCTATAAATATTTAGTTTTATCTTTGTTCTTACAGGTTGATACCCTGTAATTTGTGCTTTGTCAGTGGAAATATAGCATTTAAGAACAAGAGGAAGGATCGTTATCTTGTAAATCTTGAATGAACTCTGATGTTTACTCTCAATGGGAGACTCATACAGAAATTTTACTTTAAGGAGCACTAAGATGCCAAAAAGATGTCTGGGGTCATCCGCCACTGCTTCTTCTACTGCAACATCTATGCCTATCACATTGAAACCTAAATATAGGAGAGCATCGCCTGTTGGTAATGCAGCATTATTTGTGGTCAAGGTAGTTGCACTAGAGGCAGTGCGTAGATTCTCGAGGGCTAGATGTCCTTTCTTGTGGTGTGGTATCCAGGCTTTGCAGGTTCTTTGTGTTCCACCTGTCAAATGGATACAAAAATGGGCTCCTTTAAAGTGTCTGATCAATGGGGTGCAGGTTGATTCTATTTTATGAAATAATTCCTTTATGTAACGTTACTCTCTTGTAATCGATGGGGGTTATTTCTTTGATAAATCAATATTGGCAGACATTATCCAGGCCACTGTTAGTGCTTTCCATTGCTACTGCATTCTTTGATCATTCTGAGAGTCAAAATATTGATTCAGATGCTAGAGATGGTTCACACGTGACTGATCAGCAGGCTTCTTCAGAATTGCAGGCAGAATCACAGAGTCTACAAGATACTCCAACTGCAAGGTATGTAAAATGGACTTTAAAATGTGAAATAGTTACTGATGGAGACTTGTTCTGGAGAAAGAGTTCAGAATGTCATTGACAATTTCAAGCATCTGAGACTGCTTTATTTTATTTTTTATTTGGAAAAAAGATCAATATCCCTTGAACTTGCAGCTAGAGTTCAACTAATCCCTCTAGACTTTTGAAAGGATCATCTGAGTCAGCTAACCCATACCAACAACGGTTTTATTCTTCAAGTTTAGAGTAATTGAATGGGATGGTTTACTATCTTAGTTTATTAAGGGTGATATGCCAATTGCCAAAAGATAGTCTATGTGGTGGGTTGGGTTGGTATGAGTTACTTCTCCTACCATTCTTCTTTTGGTCAGCTCTGTTACTCTCAAATTCCCTTCATAAACATAATTATTGAGTGATGAATCATAATTTCCATTTTCCTTTTCAACCATCCTTTTGTAAAGCTCATGGTTACAAGGTGATGGGCTTGAGCCTTAATGAAAAATTTTACAAAAAAAGATATGTCTTATTTGACCCTTTATTTCTTAACATGATGGAGTAATTTATATTTTTGGTATTAGCTGTAGTCTTATTCTCAAATATGGAAGATGGTTTGTCTTGATACACATCACGACTCCAATCTGGTGATGGAATTTGTTAAACTTGCATATGGACTATTGAAAGTAAAGTTTTCTTTTTAAATAAGGTCAACTTTTATAGCATTAATACGAAATGTCTTTTTTATAACATTAATAAAAATAATGCATTCACTTTTGAACAATAAAAGTGAAACAGAAGGGAAGAAAAAACAGATGCAAAAATGTTCGAATCTGATCAAACAAAATAAATAAATAAATTTCATCCGGTGCAGATTCCTCCTTTCATAATTGATCCAAGGTCTGGAGAAAGAACCCATTGATCCTTTCTCCCCACACAATTTACATGAAATGTCCAACCAAATGCCATCTTTTCTTGTGCTTTATATATATTTTTTCATCAATAGTAGTTTGAACTGTATCGATTAATAATTTGGATATTTCATTACATTGTGTCCTATTTCTGAGCCTTTCAATAGGTATTGTATCTTTTGATCTTTAGTGATGCAAATATTAGTCTGATACAAATTTTTTCAGAGTAGTCTTCTCTTTGACTAGCTAATTGTTTATGTTGCTTCCTCTTATTTTTCTATTTTGAAGTATTCCTAGCGAGGCTTCTGAAATCCAGTCCCCCAAGAACTGGTTGCATCAGCTCCAAGCAGAACTTGAGATTCAGGAAATAAGTTTACCGGGAAGGTGAGCCAACTAAAAAAAATCACAATATGGGACACTCGAAATAAGAGGCTGCTAGCATGATATGGTGTTGTTTATGCAGATTAAATGAAGATGAACTCCTCAGATTTTTCACTGCTGCAAATGGAAATTTTCCATTCTTCCTATCGTCAATTAAGAAGACAATCCGATGGAGAGAGACCTACAATATTCTTCAAGGAGAGGAACTTGAGATATGGTCAAATATGGTCTACTGGCATGGAGTTGACGTGGAGCACCAGCCTTGCCTAATCATACGCCTAGGACTAGCATGCAGTAGTCTATCATCTCATGAAAGACCTCGGTTTATTCAAGTTATTGGTATGAACTTTTCTCCCCTAAAGTCATTACTTCTTGATGGAAAAAGGAGTTCCAAACTTGTTATCTCTTTTGTGTATGTCTCCAAACTTTAGGTTGAGGAAGATATTACATTAGAGTTTGACTTACTTTGCGTTTGTTATCATTCATGTTAAAAGTCCACATTTTACAAGTATAACGAGCCTATTGGAGACTTGTATTTTATCACAACCACGACGATCTCATCAAAAATATTAAACTTGGCATATTGCCTAACACACTTTTATCATGAGCATTTACCCCAATGGTTAGGGTTGTTTGTCTTCCCACATTTATGCTTATCTAGGAAATTCTTTCATTTAATTAGTTTTCTTCTAGTATTTCCTTTAAATTGCATTCTCCTTCTAATAGTTTATAGCTCCAAAAGTATGAAATCCCCTTTCTTTTCAAAATTCTACTGTAGATCATTGAAAATCGCCAAATACAATAGCTATATTTTTTGTTTGGTGCTAGTTTTTTTTTTTCTTTTCCATGATGCCAATTATTTTCTTACCATGATCCAAATGACTGATTTTTGTTGCTTTATTTTCTATACATATATTTCTCCTTTCATCATTTTATTCCACTTAAAAGCAAAATGTTGTTTGCTTAAGGTGGTATGTTTTAAACTTTCCCAAATCCAAAACAGTTGGTATCTGAATTCATTTATAGGGGGGTAATAAAAGAAAATATATAATCACAAAAAAATTAACTGCTATTTGGGATTTCATGTGTAAAAAATGGAGGGGTCTTCTAACATTGGTTCTTTATTTTTCCTGTTCAATTGAAGCACATGTATGGATTGAGGTTGTTATTTCAGTTTCCCAGGTAGAGCATGGCATACTGCATCTAGTTGACCCAGAACATCCAAAAATAACTGTTTTATTGGATTGTGATGGGTTGACCCCCATGAGATTTCCTATGCAAATGGTGAGGGTTTGTTCTTCTCTTCTTCAAGATCACTTCCCAAATCGTCTCGGCTACTTATTTATTATTCGGTTACCTCCAGTTGCTCGAGTAGTTGCACAAACCTTTTTCAAAGTAAGCCCTAGATCACATTAAGACATGCTCATATCTTTATCAATTCGGTTTATATTTAGTATAGCATTTTTACTTCCACAGGTTTTGAAACCAATCACCCTCCAAAAGCTGAAAATCGAAGGCCAGATGTACAAGAAAGTGCTTATGCAGTATATTCCGACTCTACCAACCTATCTTGGCGGTAATTGCTTGTGCAAAAGATGTTCAAATACAAGTGTTTCTGATCTGCAACAACTTAGTGGTGAAATCTGTGGGATGGAAAGGGACATGGATGATCATGACCTAAGTGTTGGGGATCTACAATCTGGTAATCAAATTGACCCGGATGATATGCTCCTCCTCAATAGCAATTGTGACCAGGTTTTGCGCACTTCCATAATAGGCATCCTCCTTGTCTGCATTCTGTTTGCGTTTATTGCTGGAATGTATGATCCATTGAGCAGTCCATTCTTCTCCACTTGAGTGAGGTCAATGAACTTTCTGCTCAAGCTTGTTTGATGTAGACTTTTTTTTTTTCTCTCTGATTTGGTAAAAAGTGAATTGTTTAGGTTAAATGACTAAAATATTATTTGTTTAATATGTAAGTGTTATAAAAAATCAAGAGGACAACTTGTTAAGTGTTTTTAAAAAATAAAATAAGGATAACTTGTTAAGTGTTGTAAAAAATAAAGTGAGGATAATTCAATCTTATCCTTGGATTTTTCTAAATTTGTCATAAGAATTAAAATTAGAAGAAAATAAGAATTAAAAGAGATGGTAAAACGTTTGAGTATTTCATGATGAATGATGGTCCAAGTTTTACGAAAAGTGGAAGAAGAGAGACATCCTCACATTTGTGCAATCTTTCATCTTTGCGTAATACTCAAAACTAGAAAATTGGAAAAATGAGAAATTTTAATCCCGCAAATTTGGGATGTACTTGAGCTCACAAGCAGATTGTTAGTTGACCCAATATCACACCAAGACATTGTTTTATCCTTTAGTTTGCTTATTTTAATACTCATGATAATAGACAAAATAAACATGTTCATATCTATATGGGATGCACACGGTGTCTATGCATCACTTAATAAACTGCCCATTCACAATCATATAGGAAAGAAGCTTGCAATAACTATGAACTTTGTTAATTTCTTATAATAATGACACATGATCCAAGAACGGATAGATAAAAAAATCTAGAAACAACATCAAGAGTACATTTAGAGTAATAATATACCAAATTTGGTCAGAAAGAAATGCAAAAATCTTCTAAGGGATTTGACGGACACCTATTAGGAATTCGAAAGTTGATTCACATTTCTCTATTCTTCAAGCCTCTTTGTTGAAAAGACTATATTTAACAATGTTCATAGTTAGAATATCAACTGTCGCTAAATTTTTTAATGAAATCACCAATGTTTCCCAATTGTTCGGTAACGAGCTAAGAAATAGTAGAGCATATAGCTCATCATCAAGAGTCATCTCCATGGATGTCTTCTAATTCACCGAGACAATAAACTTACTATTAATTTGTCATACTCTCAATGTCTTTGTACTTACAGTTCATGAGTCACCTAATTATCATCGCCTTGTTCCTAGAAGAACCTTTCTTGAAAATCAACTCCAACTTCATTCAAAGTGCTCGCGCATCGTTTTTTTCTACAATGTGGTGAAAAATATTTTTGTCAACTAACTGCCTCATTGTAGTAGATATTTTCCAATTAAGAATTTCCAATCTTCATCCCTCGTCGTGTTTGGTTTTGTCATGCCTTGTACAGGCCTAAACAAATCTATGCAAATCAACAAATCAAGCTACTTGCGTTTCTAAAATGAAAAATTTGTCAAGGTTAGCTTATTTATTCCGATCAAAATTTTCTCATCCATTTGGCACACAAGAAATTTAATGAATCCAACCAAATGCTCTAAAATCACTTTTTGGGAAAAACAACTTAATAACAATTGCAACATAATTACTCTTTCTCTCTTCGTATGTTTCAATGAGATAATCAAAAATCAAACCAAATAGCAATTAATACATAAAAACACGTTAATTTTAGCGTGGAAAATCCAACTAGGATAAAAATCATCTTACATTAAATATTTATCATTTATTTTACTTATCCACACTTCACTTAATTTTTTTTTTTAAAAAACTCTATCTTTTGACTTTTTGTCTTCCATTTTTTTAATAATAAAATTTATTTTCTCTCTCTTCACTCTTATTTTTCAACCTAACTTCTTAACTTTTTATTTTCTTTCATTCTTTAATTTTTTTCTTCATTCTTTAATTTTTTTTTCATAAGTATGTAAGTAAATAATATTTTTTTTGTGTTTTAAAAATGTTGATATTACTAATTTAAAATTACGTATATTTAATAAAGTTATATTTCACACTTTAATCGGGTAATAAGGCACACATTAGAAACCGGGTATTCGACAAATCGAGGATGATTATAGAAATAAAGATATCCACCGGGATCAAGGTCGGGTAGTAAAATGAAAATTAGGTTCGGGAATGAATACTTCATTAACCAATGAGTACAACACATGTTGTTGTACTAAGTCTAATGAAAGAAAATACAGATTAAAAAAATAACTCCCATTATCTTCCAATTAAACCCAAATAACCAACCTAGAATAAATCTGAAACATAACTAGCTTCGGAACAAACCACATCCAAACACATAAACCAAAGCACAAACAAATAAACATAATAAAAGCCTCAACTTTCTCTATGTTTTACCTTTCCCTTTGTTTCATTCCTTCCTTCCTTACTCTTTTCATTCATTCATAAATTGAGGTCAATAAATGGAAAGATTAATGTGAGCTACTTGTTTAACTAGATCATTTTATATTATTTTGAAATAAATTACTATCATATCAACAAACATCATATATATATATATATATATATATATATATATATTACTTATTTAATTATTTAAATCATCTATCAAAATATTTAATTGTACTTTTTTTATTAGTATTATTTTTTAAACTAGGAACGGAGATAGCTCAGTATGAAAGTAATGTCAATATGAGAATTTCTTCTCATATATAATTAAAGCTGAAAATATATAAACTTGTTTAATTTTGAGAGTGATTCTAACTATAATACTGAGAACTATATATTACATTTTTTTTATATACATAACATCATATAAACTTCATTTCAGCATATATTTGCTATCAAATATTTTGTTAGTATTAATTCAGTTAAATGCTCCGACTCAAATTCATCGAGTAATTCAGTTTACGCTCTATCTAGTCACATTTAAAAATAACTGTAGTGTATTTTTTAATAAGTTCAAATGAAATAGTTTAGTTTGCCTTATTTTGTCCTCTATTTTTCACCCATCCATTCCTCTTCTTATCATTACAACTAGAAGTAATTAATTCCAAACAAGCCTTAGTCAAGATTCATTAATAGTAACCCCAGGTGGTTGCATTAGTCAAATAATTGCATTTCCTAATTGACACAAAAGTCTAAGCTTTTTTTCCAATAAAATTATATGGAATCCGTTGACCTGGTTGACTTCTGACTATATATGCTCAAGGACTTTGAGTTTAATATTTTCTTTTATATTTTAAAAAAATAATATAAGAAAACACTTTTATATTAGTTGTTTTATTTGTTATTATATATGTTTTATTTTAATTTTTGATATATTAAAATTAAATAAGTAATATCCTTTTAAAATAATAAAGTTTTTTCATCTCAATAGGTAGCCAGAGAAATCAATTGGTGACTAAAAAAATCTGTGTTTACTGTCTGAGATTATATATTAGTAGGATGCAAGTTTTTAATTCAGATTGATGAGATTTTACACATGTTGGAAAAAATTGACAAAATAATGTCTCGAAAAAGGCTTGAATTTCTGAAAATAAATCCAACTAACCAAGGTTTTAAAATATGCGGTCTGACCAGCGGTTCAACCGGTCCGACCGCAAAACGGTTTGTTGAGCGGTCCGGGTTTTATCTTCAAAACGGTCACCTTTCGAACCGGTCAAAATCCGGTCCAACCGTCCGACTGAACCTGAAAAACAAATCGATTTTTTCCGGTTGAAAAGATAATTATATAAAATTTATATAATTATTATAATATTATTATAATAATATTTAATTTATTTCTGTTGTAAGTACTATACTAGCTATGAACCTATTATTATTACTTTTGCTTTTTAATTTTTACTTTTACTTTTAGGCTTGTTTTTAAACACTAAACAAGAGAAAGAGAAACAGAGAAAGAAGAAATATGTTGAAGACGACCAAAGAGAAAGGTTGAAGACAAAAGAAGAAAGACGATTGTTCTTCTCACGACTATCTAATTTTTTCCTTAACTCACGACTATTCTTCAGATATTCGACGGTTTTTCGGATCTACGTTTGTTCGTCAAATTTACGGCTATTCTTCAGATCTTCGGTAAGTATCAATTTTTATAGTATTTCCAATAATATGTTGGTTTATCATTGATGAGCAACAAACAAATCAATATAGGACTGATGTGTTTGGGCTTAGAAGAGAATACGTATTAAGAATTAGGATTCTTCAATTAGGGTTGTTTAATTTAGGTATTGTATAATTAGGGTTCTTCAATTTGATGTGTGAGTTTATTAATTTGCTTATTGTTTACTGGACTTGCTGACTGTTGATTGCTTCAATTTAATTATTGGTATTGTATTTGTGACTGTTGATTGTTGAATGTGTGGGTTTTTACTGGTTTTTTAATTTAGGTACTGTATAAACGGTTTTTTAATTTAGGTATTGTTTAGTAATCGAGATGTGTGGTTGTTCAGATTTTGTATCTTGTTTCTCTAACATGAAATTCTTACTGTTAGTAATATAAGGCAAACTGAACAAGATTAATTATTGGCTTCAATTTATTAATTATTAATTATCTATAATTGTTTTTCAAATCTTTAATATAGGTTAATTATTTATTAATTTGTTTGTTTAATTATTGATAGGTAATTGACTATTGTTTAACTTATTAGGAATGTCTAACTCGGGAGCTACTCGTCTTGAATCAGAAGCTGAAACTCCAACAACACAATAAAGCACTATTCCAAATGTGATATCTAAGTCGGATGCAGCCTGGGAATATGCAATTCTACTCGAGCATATGGGTAAGAGATCAATTCAATGCACATTTTGTGAAAAACTATTTCTGGTGGAGGGATTTTTTCGGTTCAAGCAACACTTAATGGGAATAAAAGGAGATGTTGCGAAATGCAAACAAGTTTCAAATGAAGTACGGGAAAAGCTTATAGGCTTAAGTTATGAAAATCTCAAAAATTTGAAGGAGAAGTCGATAAATTTAGAGAGTTTTGATAGTGAAGAAGTTACAATGCCAATGTCATCTTCAAAGAAAAGAAGTGTTGATAAAATTTTCAAAATGTTTTCAAACATGCTATTTCTGATCATTCTCAACCAAGTATTAAAGTTGCATTACAAAGTAAGGAAAAATGGCATGACACTGATTTAGCTTGGGCAATGTGGTTTTATGATGCTGGATTCCATTTAATGCCTTGAACTCACCTTATTTTCAAATAGCAATTAATAAGAGTATTGCAATGGGTCATGGATATACACATCCAACATATCATGCTCTGTGTGTTAGATTGTTAAGAGATGCCAAAAAGTCAGTGGAGTTGATTGTTGAGGATTATAGAAAATGTTGGAAGGACTCAGGATGCACAATTATGACAGATGGTTGGATGGATGGTAGACAAAGGTCTTTGATCAATTTTTTAGTCTCTTGTCCTAAAGGGATTACATTGGTCAAGTTTTTTGATGCTTCGGGTTTCATCTTAGATGCTTCAACATTGTGCAACATGTTTTATGAGATTTTTGAGTGGACGGGTGTTGACAATGTTGTTCAACTTGTGACTGATAATGGAGCTAACTATAAAGCTGCTGATAAATTATTGAGTGAAAAGTATATGAACATTATTTGGTCTCCATGTGCTGCACATTGCATCAATTTGATTTTTAAGGACATTTGTGAGATGCCTTTGATGAAAATGATAGCTACTTTGGGATCTAAGATTACTATCTTTGTGTACAATCACAAATTGACTTTGAATTGGTTGAGGTAACGTCCTGGTTGGAATGAGATTGTTAGACCTGATGCTACACGCTTTGCTACTATTTTTATAGCATTTCAAAGTTTGAATGACCACAGGGTAGACTTGGAAGCATTGGTCGTATCTCAAGTTTACTCAAAGTATTTGAAGATATCGAAGGGTATAGAAGTGAAACAAATTGTATTGAATTATAAGTTTTGGACCAATGTTGTGATTGCTGTGAAATTGATGGCTCCATTGATGCGTCTATTGAGAATTTGTGACGCTGATGATAATCCTGCAATGGGATATGTTTATGAAGGCATGCTTAGAGCACGTAAAGCAACGAAGGATATATTTTTAAACAAAAAGTGACTTTATAAGCCTTATACTGATATCATCAAGGCTAGGTGGAGAGGTATGTTTTGTCAACCTATTCACATGTTAGCATATCAATTGAATCCCGCCTTTCAGTATTATCAAGACACTTACTGCAAGAAACAAATTATTATTCAAGCTATACTTGATTTTGCAACCTTACAAAAGAGGATAAGCAAGATAGATGGGAAAATGTTATTTCATGAAGTTGAACACTTTAAAAATCGTAGATTACCATCTTTTGCACATGAAATGGCGTTGGATATGTCGAAGTCTCTAAGTCTAGGTATTTATAAATTGAATATCATTTTATTTCTTATGTTTATCTATTATGGATAATTGAATATCATTTTTAACAGATGCATGGTGGAAGTCATTTAGAGGAAGTACCCCAACTTTGCAAAAGTTCGCAATTAGATTTCTTAGTCAAACAACATCTTCATCAGGTTGTGAGCGTAATTGGAGCACATTTTATTGAATTCATTCAAAAAGGAGAAACAGACTAGAGCATGAAAGACTTGTTCGAGCAATAGAGCAAATAACAGAACGTATGAATTTGACAAGGTAAAATAATTGGGTGTTTATTTTTGGAGCACGCAAGCTAGGTTTTACGGACTTCGATAAGTGCTGGAGATATTACGTCGAGGCATAACTGCGCCAAAAATTAAATTTTTATCCCGCACAATATTTTTTTAAATAATCTATGCAATTAAAATTAAAATCGTTTAAATACAACCACTAAAACAATACAAGAAAAGAATTAAATAAATAATAAATTAAAATTAATTTATTGCCTCGAAGATCCTTATAAAGAGCTATTAGATTTATCACAAATGAATCAACAACTTTTCAGGACTTAATATTCGACATCGTCATGATAATAACATTGTGAATGATTTTTAATGACCTACTTTGGTTGTTAAATGCTCTCCAGTATCTTTGTTACTAGAAAGTCCACCACAAAATTATATGGACATGGACATAGATCTATCTTGTAAGTCTCACTCTTACATTGTCGTTGGAGAAGCTCTGACAGCAGACTTGTTCAAGCAACAAAGCTGAAGAAGCGTTGGCAGCAGACTTGTTCAAACAGCAGAGCTGAAGAAGCACTGACAACAAACTTGTTCAAACAGCAGAGCTAAAGAAGCTCTGACAACAGACTTATTCAAGTAGCAGAGCTGAAGAAACGTTGACAGTAAACTTGTTCAAATAACAGAGTTGAATAAGCGCTGACAGTAGACTTATTCAAGCAGTAGAGCTGAAGAAGCGCTAGAAGCAGACTTGTTCAAGCAGTAGAGCTGAAGAAGCGCTAGAAGCAGACTTGTTCAAGTAGCAGAACTAAAGAACCACTGACAACAGACTTGTCCAAACAACAAAGCTGAAGAAGCGCTGGTAGCAGACTTGTTCAAGCAGTAGAGTTGAAGAAGCGCTGGAAACAGACTTACTCGAGCAATAGAGCTGAAGAAGCGCTGACAGAAGTCTTGCTCCATAAGCACAATTGTGTTGCGCTAACAGTCGAGTATCCAACAACAGTGTTGCGCCAACAATAGTGTTGCACCAACAGATGTGTGGCGCTAACAGCCGAGTAGCCAACATCAGTGTTGCGCCAACAACAGTATTGTGGTAATAGTTAGGTTGCGCCAACATTAGAGTTTCCAACAACAGTATTGCGCCAACAGCTGTGTTGGGCCAACAACTAAGTTCTCTATCAGCAGACTTCTAAAGCAGCTTAATACACTAAAATGTACAACTTCCACGTATACGAATATTCTATTAGTCCGTGCACTACTATCCCGTACGCCACGTTCTACCAAATATTCTATCAGTCCGTGCACTACAATCCCGTACGCAACGCACCAACGAATATTATTCGTCTGATCACTATCCCGTACGCTAGGCGTATATCAAACGCACAACTTCCACATATCTACGAAATAGATTCGACTTTTATACAGCTACCACGTATCTACAAATTAGATTCAACTATTGCTACGCTTTAAATATAAAAGGGATCAGAGTACAACAGTGAATCCTCTGGCTTTTACACTTGGCTACATTCGTTCATTCTCGCGATCAACAAAATTATTGTTCAAGCTATTCTAAAAATCATTATGTTACGTTGAACGATAACTTCTTGTATTACTTGATAGTAATTTCAGTGTTGTAAGTTGAACAGAACATTGTCTGTTCAACAGAGAGTGTGATAGCTAGGAGTTTAGATACGTAAGTGTTAAAAAGGAGTGACGTATGAGTTTTATCTCCGAAAATCTATAAAATTTTGTGTCATCTCCTTACTACTTCATTCTGTCTTATATCTACCGCTTCAAATCTCGTAAACATTTTTTCGCATTTGAAACCGTTCAAGAGCTTGCTACGGTTTATCCAATATTAGAAACATATTTTCAATCTCTAATAAGATTAAAATTTTATAAAGTAAAAAATGCAACAACAATATTCAACCCACCCTTTTATTGTTGTAATCGATTCTAACATTGTTCTAGCCAATAATTTGTTTTTTTCCAATTTTTTTTTTTAAAAAAAAACAGGTGATGACTCTTTAGTCACAAACTGTTTTTTAAACCGTTTACCTATTTGATTTGATTTAATTTTATTTCAAAATTTTCAAAGAAGTATTTATATTTTATATTTATTTCTTAAAAGTTGAAAAAAATCATTTTTTTGAGGCGGATGATTTTAAACGCTAAAAAAGTTATTTTCCGAAAGACATATTCAGGAAACTCAAGAAAGATTACATATAATGACAATTTTTTGTGATAGTCAAAATGATATTTTTCCATGGAATGATTGGATGTTTAGTTAAAGAACTAAACACATTGATGTGCGGTATTATTTTGTCTGAGGTTTTTCCTGTTTTGAGTTTTTACGTAAATTTTATGTTATTATCGTGTTTCTTTTTTATTACTCACATCTCTTCTTTATTTTGATTAGTCTCAGATCTATATCCGTTTTCAACATAATATATATATAATATTTATATAGTGGAAACTCATAACTCAGTGATAAAGCATATGAACTCGTATTATATAAGGATAAATTAATAAAAGAGCGGGGACTAAGAATCCGTGATCTTGTTTCTTTTAATAAAGTCTTATTATCCAAATGGTGTAATAGATTTGCATTTGAGCAAGATAGTATTTGAAATAAATTGATTAAATGTAATATGATCAAGATACAATTAGTTATGTTGGAAACCGTTAAAGTAGAGATTGCATATATTGAATAATATTTTAGTATAATTATATTTTGATATTATTCAAAAAATTACATTTCTATAATTAAAAAATCTATTTAATTATTTCCTTATAAGTATTATATATATATATATATTATATTTTAACTTATAAATATTATTTTGGTATATCTCAATATACCAAAATTTTAAAAATCTCATACTTTTACCTTACCAATAATTTCGGTATCGGTATCATACCTTACCTTTTTTCGGTATACCTTAAAAATCGATACTTTCAATATATTACGGTACGGTATTTTCAATATACCTTTAATATCGGTAATTTTTCCCACTCATACTTTTATCGTTGTGCTTAAATGATTTTTATTAAATGGATCATTTTCTAAAATTAGTTCGAATTTTCGGAGTCCGGATCATTTAAAAAAATAGCTAATATAAATTGTTTTTTTAATATTATTTTTTCAATTTAAACGAAAATATTAAACTCAAATTCTTTGAGCACATCAGATATTTTTTTGAAAAAAAAAAGCACAAAATTCTGGAAAATAAAGGAAATAGAGCCTGGCCCATCAGAACTTGAGCTGATGCCAAAGACTTGTGAATGAATAGAAAGTTGCAAGGCATAGACTAATCCACCACCACTAGGGTCACCACCAATGAATCTTATCGGCTTGTTTGGAATTAATTACGTGCCGTTGGAAGGATACAAGAAAATAAGGAAAACTAAGCTAATCATTCAAAATATTTTTGTTTTACTTCTAAATGTGGCAAAAGAAAATAACAAACAAATAATCCTTAGTCATTTCAAATCTTTAATTAAAAAAACTTATAATAGATTAGTAGTTCATTATGTCCTAAGTTTAGTTTTGCTCGAGAACATTTTTTTTGATTGAACAGAATTAAGGAAGGAATGAAACAAAGACAAAGGTAAAACATAAAGAAAGTTAAAGCTTTTATTATCTTATTTGGTCATTTGTTTGTTTCTGCTTTGGTATGATTTGGTTTGTGTGCTTTGGTTCATATGGTTGGATGTGGTTTGTTCCAAAGTAGGTCATGTTTCAGATTTATTCTAGGTTAATGGTATTTTTGTTGGAATTTTTAAGGTCACTTGTATAATAAATAATTGTGCATGTGTTATATTTAATATAAGCCAAAATAATGTGATCTAATGTGAAATTAAGTTTATGGCTTATGGGTGTATTTGTCATGAATATAAAGTGAGGATACCTAAGTGACATTTCTAATTTTATGAAGGGGCTAAATTAGAAATTGTCAAACCATAATAACTAACTTATTGTTGATTATATGTAACGGTAATGGTCCCCATTTGAAGTAATGTCAATTCTCCTTTGCGTCCCCATCAACAGAGAGAGAAAACTATTGACTTACTCATAATATGGAAGAACCATTCCACATAAAGAAAGTCTAAAGAAATAGAAGATTAAACACTTTTTCTATTACAAGAAAAGAGAAGATTCATGCGATTAATTAAGGTACGCTTCCGCAGCATTCAGATTTTAATTTCTCACAAATTAAATTAGGATCTAATTAGGATAATTCTAACAATTGGTATCAGAGCCATCCTAATTTAATTATGTGAAGAAATTTTAAATCGGAAAGATATATATACATATATATTTATCCTTTAATATATATTCTGAATTAAGAATTCAATAATGTTATCTATCATTAAGATTATTAAGATTGACGATAGATTTAAGATATATTTGAATTATCTATTTGACTAGTTATTGTTATTATTATTAAGATAAGATCCCTAGATTTAGGAATTTAGGGATATTTAAATTCTCGGGGAATGATATATGCATTTATGAATTTATAAATAATTTCAAAGCATGTTAGTCGGATTATATATATCTATGCTTGAATTATTTATAAATTATTTAAAAGTATGTTATCAATTAATTTGAATACGATAATATAAAGATTTATGGATATTTACCTTATAAGTTCCTAAATTTATGGATATTTAGACTCTTGTTAATTTTTAAGTAACAGTTATGTATATCGTCAATCTATATATATCATCAAGATTGACTGACGATAGATTAAGGTTAAGCAATTTTAGGATTAAAAGATTAAGGTTTGATTATTAATGAATAATTGGATTTTAATAATAAGAATATTTGAAATTTGGTCAAATAAATCTTGATGGTTTATTATTTAATTTAATTAATAAGAGACATTACAGATTTCAAATTCAACAAGTATGATTTGGCTTACGGTATAATTTTATTTTTTATAATAAAATAAATTACATGTCTCTTTGAAAAAAAAATATATTATTGATTTTAGTTATACAATAATATGACATTTAAATTTAAAATAATGATATTATTGCTCATTATTTGAATTGTATTGATTAATACAAATAATCACCAAAGTGACCATGTTTGTTGAAATTAATTCAAAACAATTTTGAATGGTAGTATTGTGTAATTCATGTGATTATATTATTTGGCCCAAGGGCTGATAATTAATTGACAGAATTGCATTAATACTTGTGATGGTAAATATGTAATAATTATAAAGTCTTATTTATGTGAATAATTAATCCATCCAAAGATAGATTGATTATTTGACATGTCTTATTATTAATGTTTGATCATTACACCAAAATACTATTAGTAATTAATATTACTGTCCAAAGATTTGATATTAATGTTGCATTAAGTATTTTGAGATGGGATAAATCATTATTTCAATTTAATTGTTACTTAAGTTATAAATGTGAGCAACTATTTTATTAAATATTCTAAATGATTAAGGGCTATAATTTTTTATTATGTCAAGAAAAAGATAGTTTTTTTTAGACGAGACTGCAATATTTTCTTGAGGATATTGAGTTTGAGGGGAGAAATGATTGTGTCTTTAAAAATGATTTAGATCAATAATTCATATTATGGAAGATTTGATTTATATCTCAAGTGTGTTTTGACATTGATAAGGATTTTATTAATATTGAGGATAATGTTCAAAAATCAAGAGTAACAAGACAATATGATCAAACTCATTAAGTACAAACTCAATAACCTCAAAATCAAGCGTCTTTATGACAATCCAATTTAATTGAATTACTCTTTAAGAACAATTTATGGTACCCATTACATATTTTGATATGGAGCTTCACCATAGTAGATGTTAAGGGGTTTTTCAATAAAGACATTGAAAAACAATTTGGTGCAATGAGAATACTTTGTGTCGAGAGACCAAATTAATATGGTGTGTAAATTAAAGAAATTCATCTATAAACTTAAAGAAGCGTCTCGTTAGTGATACCACAAATTTCACAAAATAACAATTCTCTCTTTTAGTTTTGAGGTAAATTTAATTGATTATTTGTGTATCACAAGTTCAGTGGGAGTAAACGTCTATTTATGGTTTTATATATGGGTGACATTTTGTTTGTCACAAATTTTACTTGACATTAAGTAGCCAATACTTACGAGATATTTGAAAAGAATTAAGAATTAAATGCTCACATATAAGAAGTCGGAAAGTCTTGAGATCATTGAGTATTCTGACTCAGATATTACGAGATGCCAAAATAGTATGAAATCTACTTCGGATAATATTTTTCGCTAGCTGGTTTTGTCGTTTGTTGAAGAAGTGTCAAACAAACACATTGTAGCGAAATTTATGACATGTTACTAGGCTTCAAATTAAGTGATTTTGACATCAAGTTTATTTTATGAAAGAAATGATATAAAGTGGATAGATTTCTATAAAATATATATGTACAAACTCTATGGTTATGAACCTCATGGAAATAAGTTTATAATCTATTGTCTTTCATGAGGATATTGCTCGTATGAGTGTTATAGAGATCAACGATCTTTAACTTCAGTGGTAGTTTGTAATTTTGACATCTTCCAGTTTAATTATTTTATAGATATTTATAAAGTTTTTATTCTAATCAGAACTTAAGTATTATTCAGTTCATTACACTTTGTATAATTATGTTTAAAGTATGATCTCACTAAAGTTAAGTAGGACCAGTTGAAAATTGACATGAAAAGATCACCTTGCATGGAATTTTCATTCCTCACATTCATGATATGATTTGTCAATTAATTGTATTGATTTATGTGATCATTGTTGGGTCTACTTGTGCTTAAATACAACGACGAGCACTTTGGTCCTATATTGATATGTTTAATTGATAAAATTGTTTATACAACATATGATTGAGATGACATAAAACTTCAGGCGCATTATGGTTGATACATTTATTTTTTGTACATACGTGACCTAGTGGGAGATTGTTGGAATTTTTAGGGTCACTTGTATAATAAATAATTGTGCATGTGACATATTTAATAAGTCAAAATAATGTGATCTAATGTGAAATTAAGTTTATGGCTTATGGGTGTATTTGTCATGAATATAAAGTGAGGATACCTAAGTGACATTTCTAATTTTATGAAGGGGCTAAATTAGAAATTGTCAAACCATATTAACTAACTTATTGTTGGTTATATGTAACGGTAATGGTCCCCATTTGAAGTAATGTCAATTCTCCTTTGCGTCCCCATCAACAGAGAGAGAAAACTATTGACTTACTCATCAAATGGAAGAACCATTCCACATAAAGAAAGTCTAAAGAAATAGAAAATTAAACACTTTTTCTATTACAAGAAAAGAGAAGATTCATGCGATTAATTAAGGTACATTTCCGCAGCATTCAGATTTTAATTTCTCACACATTAAATTAGGATCTAATTAGGATAATTCTAACAATTTTGAGTTTAATTGGAAGAGAATAGGAGTTATTTTTTTAATATGTATTTTTTTCGTGTCATTGGGCTAAGTAACATTTTTTTAAGGTAAAAAAATAGTCTAACCATTGTGTATATCTAACATTATTAAAAAAATAAATAACACATTAGAATGCAAGACCTGTGGGGTTGAAAAAAACAAAAGCTGTTTTAGTGAAATTTTTTTTTTGATAGCATCGGCTTTATCAATGGAGACAGGGTCTGGCTAATGATGAAGGCTATCGAAAAACGGTTTGATAGAAATCCTGTTAGGGATTAATATCTCTTTCTATTCTACGCAAACTTGTGTAAACACTTGAAACAGATTCAAGGCGGAATTGTTTACTTGGGTTTGAAGCACAAAATGAAATATGAAAAGATGACAGAAAATGAAGAACACAACAGTTTGTTTATGGATGTTCGGAGAAATTCCAACCACCGGAAGGATTCACTATATGACGAGAATCAAATACAGTTTACATACACACTTAGCTCACTATTGAACAGAACACTTTCTGTTCAATTACAAGAAGATGAAGAATATCACTCAGCTAATGGTGTTTTGATTCTAGCTCTCTCTCTCGATTCACACACAGTACAATCAGAAAGAAGCTTCACAGAATAAGTTCAGTAAGCAAGATGATTGAGTAGTATCTCTTTGCTTGTTCGTTTGTATTCGCTTGTTCGTTCGGCAGATTGTCCGTTGTCCTAAGGATTGATTAAATATTGAGCAGGAGCTAACGGTCGAATCTTCGAGAATGATACGTGGTGCCCTTCTATTGGAAAGCCTCCATTGTACACAGCAGGTTCTGAGCACAAGGATCATGGCCGTACTGAACTGGTAGTGCGCCGAATATTCCATCAGAGATGTACCTACAAAACGGGTAATGTGAGGAAAATTCTCTTACGTGGCATTACTTATTGGATGCATATAGCTGTTGTACTAATCTTCACAGGAAAGTGGAGCAGAAGTAGGGTACAGCTATAGCACGTGGGTAGAAGAAATGCTAGATTCAAGCGTACTGCTTGAATCAGAGCATTAGACGTATTTCAGTTAGACGGATCAGTCTAATGAAATAAGTTAACTCCTTCTGATGAAAAACGTCTATTAGACCGCCTGGTCTAATATAATTAGACTCGCGTCTAATTTACATAACCATTAGACGAGTACGTCTAACTCCACTGAGTTAGACTACACGTCTAATTCCGGTTCTATCTCAGACTAATCTGAAGGAGTTAGACCCACGTCTAACTTTCAATTATTTAGACAACCCGTCTAATTACAACATAACCATTAGACGGGTACGTCTAACTCCACTGAGTTAGACTACACGTCTAATTCCGGTTCTACTTCAGACTAATCTGAAGGAGTTAGACCCACGTCTAACTTTCAATTAATTAGACAACCCGTCTAATTACAACATAACCATTAGACCGGCACGTCTAACTCCACTGAGTTAGACTGCCCCGTCTAATTCTAGTTCTACCTCAAACTAATCTGAAGGAGTTAGACCCACGTCTAACTTTCAATTAATTAGACAACCTGTCTAATTAAAATAACCATTAGACCGGCACGTCTAACTCCACTGAGTTAGACTGCCCCGTCTAATTCCGCGTATTCATTAGACTATACGTCTAATTCTTTACGTTTATTAGACTTACACGTCTAACTCCGATGAGTTAGACTGTACGTCTAATTCTATTAGACTCACGTCTAATTCCGTGTATTCATTAGACTACCCGTCTAATTCTTTACACGTCTATTAGACTTACACGTCTAACTCCGATGAGTTAGACTGTACGTCTAATTCTATTAGACTCACGTCTAATTCCGTGTATTCATTAGACTACCCGTCTAATTCTTTACACGTCTAACTCCGATGAGTTAGACTGTACGTCTAATTCTATTAGACTCACGTCTAATTCCTTTTTCTTCATTAGACTACCCGTCTAATTCTTTACACGTCTATTAGACTTACATGTCTAACTCCGATGAGTTAGACTGTACGTCTAATTCTATTAGACTCACGTCTAATTCCGTGTATTCATTAGACTACCCATCTAATTCTTTACACGTCTATTAAACTTACACGTCTAACTCCGATGAGTTAGACTGTACGTCTAATTCTATTAGACTCACGTCTAATTCCATTAGACTTGCGTCTAATTTTATGCGAATGGACATCAAAATCGGTCTAATGACCCTCATTAGATCCAAGTCTAATAACATGTTGTCTCAATACACCTGTATTGAAACTTATAGCTTATTTCATCATCAAAATATCAGGGGATAAATTATTTCAACACTTAGTCAAAATAATTCGACCCAACAATTTCCCCCTTTTTGATGAAGAAATTGCAAACCTGCATACGTATAACAAGACATGTATTCATCCAATAAATAAACAACCAACTTGTTCACTTACACTAATAATTCAAAAGAACCAATATTCGAAAAACTTATCAAAAGCCATGTTCAATAAAGTTAAGTAGAGTAAAAGAAGAGAGATCATTGTTCTTCCGTTTTTACTCGAGGATCGGTTGGACTCATTTCTTGCCCGGGAAGCATGTTCATGAAATGAGGATAGCCGCGACCTCCACGACCTCCTGCATTTGATCTTCCTCCACGCTCAGCAACACTGCCACGTCCACCTTGATCAATATTGGACGACCTACTCCGGCCGCCACCATTTCTACCACCGCGCTTAGAACCACTTCGACCACTGCCTCTCTTGGTTGGTCTAGGATTGTCATCAGAACAAAAGGCCTGCCTGGATCTTGTCCCGGTTGCTACGCCATCGTTCCTCCTGCTAAACTCCCCTTGAACTGGTCGAGGTTGAGCACTTTCATTATTGCCCAAGGCATCCTCCTTAGCTTGAAACTTCCTGGCAAGGTTCTCGGCAAAGGCTTGTCGTTCATTGTCGTTTCGGTTCATGCAACCCTGCATTTCTACCAGCTGATTCTTCACCAGAGCGAATTCATCCAAGGTTTCCTTGTGGCGTTCGTCATTGATGTGCCTCTCAATGTCAAATAGTTCAGTGTGGTGGTTGAAGCTTTTCTGTTGAAATTTTGAAAACTTAACATTTGAGACATGAGTCTTATAAGTATTCATCTTCAGGGTCTTATCCAGCTCAGTTAGTATTTTGAACATGTTGCTGAAATTCGCTCTTTCCTCTTCCCTGGAGATCATTGACTGACACATAGTCTTTTGCATCGAGGAAAGCATAGACTTCATAGATCTTAACAATTCATTTCCTCTAGCGGGTGGACCTTCGTGAGAAGATACTTCTTCAAATTCTGCAGCCATACTTTGAATATGCTCAAAGTTTGTATGAACCTGCAGGGATTTCTCAGGATGATTAACTTCAGCATCCTTAGCCGCTTTCTCTTGTGCCTCTTCATCGTCAACTTCTCTTTGGGCCTTTTCAAATCTTTTGAGCAAACTTCCAGAATAGTGACGGGGAGTGGTTATGTTTTCGTGAACACTTCCCACAACACCATCAGGAAATAAGTAAGTCTTAACAAACTTAGGTTGCTCATCCTGTTCCTCATCAGACGAGGAACTTTCTTCTTCATCACCTTTTTCTTTAGAGGGTTCCGCCTCAGTTCTTGCGGTTTCAGGCTGAGTGACCTCAGCCAATTTCTCTTGAACACCCTCTGTTCTCGCAACAGGGGTTATAAGCACATCTTATTCAATAGGAGCTTTCGAAGCCTCCTCAACTACATCTTCCAAGATTACGTCTTCAACATTTGTCTCAAGAGCTTGTTCAGGATCTTGATCATTCACTATTGCTTCATCTTCATTAGGAGGCTCTTGAACATGATGTTCTTGAGTACGTCTCTCTTCGGTAGAAATATTCCCGAATTCAATCAGGAGAGCAACATTTGATTCATCAGCGTTTGGGATGTCCATGGCCTCCTCTTCGTTGAGCGGTTCTACGCCAGAACAGTCGGCGCCATGAATGTATCTGGAAGCAGCAAAAACACAACCTTCCATGATATCATTCAACTTCTTCAGTACTTTGGCTTCAACAACAACTCCTCTTGCGTCAGGGTTGAAGTTTGCTTTCCTGGCTTCATATATTGGAAATAGGGTTTTCCCAAGAATGCAAGCTTCCACCAGTTCTCTTTTGTTCAATGCTTCACCAACATCTGAAGTTCTTGCCCACTTCAGGACCTTCTTCTCATTTTCCACTCTCTTCTTCCATTCTTTCGTTATGGCAGCATTGGACAGAGAGTCATTGTATCTAGAGGACAGCCTCTCAGTACGCCAGGAATCATAGATTTCTAATTTCTCAGATGAAAGAACCTTTACCTGATCCAAAATGAGATCAACGATTCCTCTTGCTTCAGACACCTTCTCAGGAGCTTGAAGAGCAGTAGACTTTCCTTTTCCAACAACCTCTACAGGTTTTGGAACAGGTATTGGTTCACCAATAACGATTCCTTGTGTACCTTTCCTGGCCCACAACAGTTCGAAGGCCGATTGAGGTTTCAGACAGAGCTCAATAGGAAGCTCTCTACAAACAATTTTTCCGACTACCAAGGAATCCTTGGGAGTAGGAATGAAAGGTTCACCAGCAACAAGGGTAGAAACAGCACCTTGTTCTGGTACAGACGACTCTGTAGCACCGGCGGCTACCTGATCAGATTGAGTGGCAGGGGACTCCGCCCTGTTAATAGATTCAACATTTGGACCGGCTGACTCAACAGCAGGCCCTTCAGCAGATTCTCTCAGGGGAGAGAACACAGATTCGGCTTGTTCCACTTCGGGAACAACAAATTTTGGCACAACAGCCAAAGACTTAGAGGACGTTACCTTAACAGATTTAGACGCACGAGGCACCTTTGTCTTCTTCTCCTTTGAGGCACATGACCTCGAAGGTTTCCTCAAGAAGGTTGAGGGAGTAGATAGAGATGTCATCGGGGTTGCAACAAGTACGCCTGGACCTTGCTTTACCCTTGAATCAACGGATTCCGTGTCCTTCTGACTTGAACTCTTCATGCTGGAGGAACTGGCGTCCGATTGGATCTCTTAGCCCCTTGACACAACAGAAGCAGAGGGCTTTGATCGGGTGGAAGGCCTTCCACCAGTCTGGAAACTAGAGGCCCCGAATGCAGACTCTAGGTTGTTCTTCACCCTAATCAGAGTGCTAGCCACCGTAGATGCAATAAAGACTCTTGTAGAGTTAATCTGCGCCGGTTCGCCGACAGGAACCCCCAGAAACTTCAACAGGTGGCTCAGTTGAGCCGCATACGTGATACTCTCCTTGTTCGACTAACAAATAGAGTAACACAGATTCTGGAACAGGGTATGACCCCAGTTCACTTGAATTCCTTTAGAGATGGCGCACATGTAGTTAAAACGGTCTTCACTGTAGAAGTTGAACGAGCCGGACTTCCCTTGCAGCGCCTTCGCCACCACGTCGTTTAGGAGAATAAAGTGGGGTTTGAATACCTTCTTATATCCATTCACATGGATCTTAGAACCGTCAGCGGAGAAGGAAGTCTTCATTTCCTCCATGACTTCAGAAGAGAGCACCAAATCGAACAGATGACCCTCCGTTGGAAGTTAAAAAAACTCCGCATACACCGCTTCATCAAACGAGATCTCTTTTCCATTAACGGTTGCTACGATGGAATCATCCACCATAACCGCCGTCTTGAAGAACTCACGAACTTCATCATCATAGAAGATAAACGGTCCGCCCAGATACTTCCTCAACCCAAAATATTCTAGGGTTTGGAACATCTTCACCACCTCCGGCTGATCAAAGGTGTACACTGATGGAAAGTCCACCTGCAAACCATTTTGAGAGAATATGAATCGATATGATATTTCAGAGAGTTTTAGTGAGAGAAATGCAAGAAAACTAGGGTTCTTAGGAATTTCAAGAGATTGAAAGTTTTCAAAATCATTCAGGAATATCCTTATATAGATGAAAGATGGAAATACTGAATAACCGTCTATTCTAGGGGTATGGCCCATTAATAAATGTTAGACGTCCTTTTTCAAGAAGTAATCATTAAAAATGAGGGTATGTTAGTCATTTTCTTTAAACTTGATAGACACATGTCTTCATGTTATTAAGAGATGACTGTTCGATATTTTGAGCTGGAAAAATAGATAGCTCTCAGCGTGTGACAGCTGTCCTTGATCAGTCTAATCGACACGTAGTTAGACGTTATTCTTACTTCACAAATAACACAACGTCTATTAGACGGATGAGTGTATTAGACGCATACGTCTAATTCTGTGTTTATAACAAATCCGTCTAATGTTTATTATACGTGAGCATCCTTTTGCTCAAGACGTAAAAACGTCTAACGTCTATTAGACGTGTCCGTCTAATTGCGTGGATATAAAATCCCAACATATAGACTTAGATGTATGAATTGTGAGCAAAAATACGTCTAAGTACATACTTTTTCTTTTAGACACCCTTGTCTAATTAGACCGATTAAGGATATTTGTCTAGAGAATATCTTTAATTCCAAATAAATTTTCTGTTAGGACCGGGGACGCCCTTGGAGAACCGGGGTGTTTCCGGTTTCAGGAAGGGTGACCGCTTACAACACACAACACTCTTTGGTGATAGTCCGGTTAAAGACTATAACCGTTCTCAGCACTACATAAACTGTCACAGACTCTTGAACCGGGTTCAAGGGCAGAAATGTTTGTTTTAGTTTGAAGCAACGTATGCGACTTAGATGATGTTTTAGAAGGAGTCAGTTTTAGAGATATGAGTGGACCGGTTTACGGAGTAAGATTGATTTTGGTTAGGTTAGGTGAGCAAGCAGTAAATGAAGGAAATAACACGAGACAAGATTTTTTATGGATGTTCGGAGCAAACCCTCCTGCGTCACCCCTTCTTCTCAGGTTATGAGAAGGATCTCCACTAACTTTTAAAGTTACAACAACAACACTGCCGGTCGAGCCCAACTCGCTACTCGTCGGTTACACCAACTCTCTTTGATGTAATACAATAACACAACACAAACACACACAAAAAGCTTCCAGTTTTATGACACACCGGTTTTGGATCGTAAAAGTTTATCTCTCTAAGATTTTTGTAACTTATCGCTTTTCTCAGAAGGATGTGATTCGTTTTCTTGCTTGATGATTCACATTAAATGAGGAAGTTTCATCTTCCTTTTATAGTAGATGAGATCCCAACGGTCATCTTCTTCTCTCTCCATGAGATTGGTTGATCATCATCACGCCGATGCAGGGAGGTTACTTGCACGTTTCACCTTCCTCAACACTTGGCAAGCATGCAAGGATTCCTCAGGAAAATGTGACGTTGCTGGTTTGCAGATTCGAACACGTGTCAGGCATGCACCTCCGGTTGTCAACATCGGATCAGTAAATCATCACTGCTTTCCTCACATGCTTCCGATCGGATCTGATCTTCTTTTATTCCTTCGAGACACATCTATTTCGTCATACTACGTCACTTCTGTAAGTTGTAGTTTTCGGTTTTGCCTCTTTCATAATATGATCCGGCTGGTATGTGAACTTTTGTCTTTGCTGGCCGGTTGAGAGAGTAGAAACCGGTTCCTCCGATCTTTGACTTGATCACTTGGAACTGATTTCTTTGAAGTGTTTCAGCAACCGGTTTATGAGGCTCCAGCCGGTTCATACGATTTGATCTGCACCTGCACATAAAAGTTAACAATTGTTTAGTTTTTTCTAGCCGGTTCCAAAAATTAACTTTACTTAATTTTTCTTATCAATTTCTCCCTTTTTGATTATTTAAAATAAATATTCAAAACTTGTAATGAATGGCCGGTTTAAAAATTAACTTTACTTAATTTTTCTTATCAATTTCTCCCTTTTTGATTATTTAGAATAAATATTCAAAACTTGTAATGTATGGCCGGTTTAAAAAGTTTTGTTTTAGTGATATCTCCCTTTATGAATATTTTCTATTTTTGTAAAAGAGTTTCAAGAACATGTTGTTTTGAGGTTTTTCAAAAGATGTGTAAACACTGATAAATCCAAAACATAAAGTAACTGAGTTCTGAAACCAAATAACATAAATTGTTCTTAAGGAAAGAAAGGAAGACTAAGGCTTGAATGGTCCCCCCTTTTCAAGTTCCTTTTCCAGTCGCCTTCTTTCTTCTTCTTCCCTTGCCTTCCACTCCCTGTCGCGTCTTTTAGCGTCAATTTGTAATCCGGCCCACACACTTGAGATGCCGGGAGTCCTTTTTCCGAATCCAAAACCGATGCAAACTAGTTTTGGTTGACGAGGCGGTTGAGCAACAGTTGGTCTGGAGCTTGGAGTTGCGGTTGACCTTTCAAGTGTCCTCTTCTTGCGCCGGTTGAGTTCTTCGATATCCTCTTCTTCTTCTTCTTCCTCTTCATCATCAACAGGTTGCACATTCAGCCTGACCGGTACTATTACTCTTTGGCTGCTTAGTTCTGCCCGCTTCATTACCTCTGCAACCGCCTTCCTTTTGTTCTTGTTTCTTGTTTCATAGTGTGTGACGGTTGAGCCGGTATGGGTTCCTGGATAGCTGCCTGTTCTTCCTCGTTGCATTTCTGGGCAAACTCAAGATCTTTCTCCTCAAGCTGTTTCCTTGACTGTTCCCTTTCCCTTTCTTCGTCTTGTAGCCTCTTAGCGGTTTCTGCGTCAGACTCGATTTGCTCTTGAGTCTTGCTTACTTGGAGTTTGGACAACTCCCCAATTTGAATAGCCATGGCCTGCAACATATCTACCAGAGGAGAGGTTGCAGTTTGAATTGATTCTGCGATCAAGGATTTGACGGAGGTTTGCACAGCCTCATCTATCATTGATTTGATAGATGTCTGAACGGTGTTGGCTATTTCGGTTTGAACAGATCCCCGGATAGTGTTTGACAAATTTGCTTCAGCTATTACAATCCTCTCATCGGTTGTAGTGTTGTAGCTAATCTATGATATTTTCAAAAGATTGACAAAAAAAAACAAAGCTTCTTAGTCTAATCTATGATATTTTCAATAGCTAATCAATAGGTGACGGTCTAAGGCATTCCATTTTCCAAAAAACAATGAATCACCTTAAAAAATAAATGTCGTCACGCCAAGGTTTGAACCTTGACTTTGACAATGTGATATTTTAATTAAAAAATCAATAATTTTTTCTCATTAAAATTCTGTTGCTGAAACAAAGATACCCTTACACGATTCTAAAAGATAGAGCGCAACATGTCCGCTTACAGTATTTCTCAAATTTCTAGCTCAAAAATAAAATAAAATTAACTACATATAGTGTAAGCTTACATTATTCCGACTTAAATTAGAATAAATGAACCACAGTTCTCGGACATTAAAATCCGGACACTTTAAAAATTAAACATTATTAAAATATCTTGCGTTTATTAAATTTGGTTTTGTATTTAAAATATAAAGTGCTGTTAGTCTAGTTGGTTAAGGGTTGTATTTGTTTTTGTTATGTTACAAGTTCGAAACATACATATAACATTTTTAATTTTATTTTTAACCGTTTTAAGTTTATGGGCGGGTCAACCCACAATCCGACCCAAGTATCGATTTACTCTCAAATATATCTAAATTAACCACAGCTATCGACCCGGCAATCCGGACATTTTAAAAATTAAGCATCATTATATATATATATATATATATATATATATATATATATATATATTAGTTAGTTAAAAAGTTGAACTTATATTGTTAAAATATCTCGCGTTCATTAGATTTGGTGATGAATTTAAAATATAAAGTGCTTTTATCCTAGTTGGTTAAAGGGTTGTACTTGTTTTGTTAGGTTGCAAGTTCGAAACATACGTATAACATTTTTAATTTTATTTTTAACCGTTTCATGTTTATGGGAGGGTCAACCCACAATCCGACCCAAGTATCCATTTACTCTCACATATATATCCACATTAACCACAGCTCTCGACACGGCAATCTTGACACTTAAAAAATTAAGCACCCGACAATCCGGACACTTTAAAAATTAAGCATCATTATATATATAGATAAATTAGTTAGTCAAAAAGTTGAACTTATATTGTTAAAATGTCTCGCGTTCATCAAATTTGGTGTTGAATTTAAAATTTAAAGTGTTGTTAGCCTATTTGGTTAAGGGTTGTACTTGTTTTGTTAGGTTGCAAGATCGAAACATACATATAGCATTTTTAATTTTATTTTTAACCGTTTTATGTTTATGGACGGGTCAACCCACAATCCGACCCAAGTATTCATTTATTCTCACATATATATTCAAATTAACCACATCTCTCGACTCGGCAATCCGGACACTTTAAAAATTAAGCATCATTATATATATATATATATTAGTTAGTTAAAAAGTTGAACTTATATTGTTACAATATCTCGCGTTTATCAAATTTAGTGTTGAATTTAAAATAAAAAGTGTTGTTAGCCTAGTTGGTTAAATAGTTGTACTTGTTTTGTTAAGTTGCAAGTTCGAAACATACCTATAGTATTTTTAATTTTATTTTTAACCGTTTTAAGTTTATGGGTGGGTCAACACACAATCTGACCCAAGTATCCATTTACTCTCACATATATATCCAAATTAACCACATCTCTCGACCCCACAATCCGGACACTTTAAAAAATAAGCATCCGACAATCCGGACACTTTAAAAATTAAGCATCATTATAGATATATAGATTAGTTAGTTAAAAAGTTGAACTTATATTGTTAAAATCTCTCGCGTTCATCAAATTTGGTATTGAATTTAAAATTTAAAGTGTTGTTAGCCTAGTTGGTTAAAGGTTGTACTTGTTTTGTTAGGTTGCAAGTTCGAAACATACATATAGTATTTTTAATTTTATTTTTAACCGTTTTAAGTTTATGGGCGGGTCAACCCACAATCCGACCCAAGTATCCATTTACTATCACATATATATCCAAATTAACCACAGCTCTCGACCCGACAATCCGGACATTTTAAAAATTAAGCACCCGACAATCCTGACACTTTAAAAATTAAGCATCATTATATATATATATATAGATTAGTTAGTTAAAAAATTGAAATTATATTGTTAAAATATCTCGCGTTTATCAAATTTGGTTTTAAATTTAAAATATAGATTTTGTTAGCTTAGTTGGTTAAGGAGTTGTTTTTGTTTTGTTAGGTTGTAGATTCGAAACATACATATAGCATTTTTTATTTTATTTTTAACCTTTTTAAGTTTATAGGCGGGTCAACCCACAATCCGACCTAAGTATCAATTTACTCTCACATATATATCTAAATTAACCACATCTTTCGACCCGGCAATTCGGACACTTTAAAAATTAAGCATCATTATATATATAGATTAGTTAAAAAAAACTCATATAGATGTATATAATATAATTAATTCATTTAAATATATAAATAATTAAAAGATCTATTAAAAATATACTTATTAAAACTCACTTATTTATAATTATTTATATTATTAAAAATTATATGAGTAATGATATATACGGCACCCTTATATAGCACATTCACATAACACCTATCTTATATAAGGGTGTTGTATATATATTATTACTCAAATTATATATATATATATATATATATATATATATATATATATATATATATATATATATATATATATATATATATATATATATATATATAAATACTTATATTTTAATAATTTTCTTTCTGTTTGTCATATTTACTTTGTACTTTCTCATCTCTCATATTTCTTTTTTTTTATCTCTTTTTACTTTAATTTAACCTTTTTTATATTAAAATAAATTTATATTTTAAAATTATTATAATCTTCTATATATTAAAAATATTTCATTTTACATTTACAAATTATTTAAATTTAAATTAATTTTTATTATAAATTTTATTTTATTTAATATGATAAAATACTCTAATAAATTTTTAACAACTAATTATTCATATTCATGTCACAGTTAAAATTCAAATAAAAAAATTAATATTAATTATTAATTTTTTTATTTTATTGTCTTTCTCTTATTAATTATTTTTTATTAATTAACTTTTAATTAATTTTTTTACTTAACTTTTTATCTATATAAATAATTTAAAATTATAATTATACAAAAAAAAAATATGTCTACCATGGTAAGCATATAATTCTCAAACACTTAATCATTTAATTAGTTGCAGTACTTATTGTCTGAAAGGGCTCAAACTTAGGACGTCTATATAAGGCTGAGATATCCCCATCTTATTGTCACTAGGATATAAGATGAGATAATTATAATTATATATATATAAATATAAAATTATATTATCTTAACTTTTTTTATTAATTTATAATTTACAAAAATGAATAATTAATATAATATATATATATATATTAATATATGTGAAATTATATAATTTTAAAAATTATTTATTATTTATATTATATATATATATATATATACTTGTCCATTTTATCTTTTTATATTAATAGTGGAACAGAATTGTTACACTCTTCAGTTTTTTATTATTAAATGTTTTAATATTTTAGTTAAATAATATATTATGTTATAAATTTTATTATATTTATATATATAATTTAAAAGTTATATAATTTATATATATATATATATATATTAATAATTATAATTTAAATATTTTATATAACTGTAAATCTAACTAATAATAAAATAACTAAATTAATTGATAATAAATAATAAAATAGATTTAAAAATCATAATTAATGATTTTTTTTGTTTTTTAACATTCAGATAAATGTCAACTAATTAATTTAAATAAAATAATATTTAAAATAATTTGATTAAATAAGGTTTTATATATTCATATTAAAGAAATTATAAAAAATATTATCAACTATCATTTTAAATGGTTGAATAATCATGTGACCAAGTATAAAACGAGTGAATATATATATATATATATATATATATATATATAAGTTAAGACCATAATAATTATTTTATTTTTGAAAAGAATGTCAATTTTATTTATAAAGTTGGAGGGATGTGTTAAATTTGTTTATAAAGTTGTAAAATTCTATTTATTTATATAAACTTGTCAAGAAGTATCAAAACTATTTAGATTAACGGAAGATTTAAACGAAGTTAAATTTTTATTCACGTGTCATATCCACGTATTTATTTTTTATTTATATTTTTAACATATTTTTTCATTTCAAACAGACCTGGATCCTTTTATTTATTATATAAAATAAATAAATAAAATATATTTTCTCTTTCATCTCGACCTAACCCTCTCTTCTTCGTCACTCTTCACCGGCCTCAACCATTCCTCCTTACCCGACAATAAATGTTTCATCGCGAATTTCGCCGCAATCATTAGACAGAGCTCCTTATTTGAGGAAGATTGATTTGAAATTCTATAAGGGTGTGTTTGATAACCCTGGAATTGGCATTGGAATTGGAATTGAATGGTCCAATTTCAATTCTTATGTTTGTTAAACACTTTAATATTAAGAATTGGAATTAAATTAGAATTATAATGAAATTCAAAATTGTGTAATTTGATAGTTCTCAATTCCAATCTTTTTAGGTCAGAATTGTAATTCTAAATTAACATATTTTTCAGATTTTTGACATGTTTAACACATTTTTCACACATTAAACACGTTACCATGTTTTTGGCACGTTTAACACGTTCTTGGAACATTTAATGCGTTTTTGGAACGTTTAACACATATTTGACACGTTTAACATATTTTTGACACGTTTAACAAGATTTTCATTATTTAACACGTTTTTGACATGTTTAACACATTTTTCACATTTTGGCACATTTTGCACGTTTTGACACGTTTAACAAGTTTTTCACATATTTGACACGTTTAATACGTTTTGACACGTTTTTGACATGTTGAACATGTTTTCACGTTTTTGACACATTTAACACGCTTTTAACACATTAAACATGTTTATCATGTTTTTGACACGTTTTTGACACATTTAACACGTTTTTGACATGTTTACCACATTTTGGACACGTTTAACACATTTTTCACGTTTTTGTACGTTTAACAAGTTTTTCACATATTTAGTTTGTTCAACATGTTTTGACATGTTTTTCATGTTTTTAACACATTTAAAACGTTATTAACACATTAAACACATTAAACACGTTTAACACGTTGTTGACACGTTTCACATTTTTTTACATTTTTGACACATTTGACACATTTTTAACACGTTTTGACACGTTTAACACGTTTATCACATTTTGGCACGTTTAACAAGTTTTTCACTTATTTGGCATGTTTAACACATTTTTGATATATTTAACACGTTTAACACGTTTTCACGTTTTTGGCACGTTTAACACGTTTTGGTATGTTTAACACATTTTTGACACGTTTAAAACGTTTGATAAATTTTGGCACATTTACCACATTTTGACATGTTTAATACATTTTTACCCGTTTAACACACTTGTGACATGTTTAAAATGTGTTAAACATGCCAAAAATGTGTTAAACGTGACAAAAATGTGTTAAACTTGTCAAAATGTGTTAAACGTACCAAAAACGTGTTAAACATGTTAAAAAGTGTTAAACGTGCCAAAAATGTGTAAAACGCAATATTTTAAAATACGCGGTCCGACTGGCGGTCCGACCGGCGGTTCAACCGGTCCGATTGCAAAACAGTTTAGGAAACGGTCCGGTTTTTAACTCCAATACGTTAACCTTACGAACCAGTCAAAATCCGGTCCGACATGACGGTTCTACCAGAAAACGGAACCAAAAATTTTCGATTCGAAAGGTTAGGAGATTATACAGTATTCTTATCTTTTTTTTCTTCTAGTTATTTTGGGTTTGCTGTTTCGTCTGGACCGCGAGAAAAGGTTTTGGCATACCTTAAACAGAAAACGAATTACTTTTATCCAAAACCAGATCAGATTTGGGAGGATAGAGAAATAAAGTGGAGAAAGATGAAAGTACATTAAATGAAGTTTTTAGATTGTCAATATCATCTCTTAAGGTCCCACCTAGGGATGGCAATGGGGCGGTTCGGGGCGAGGAATGCATTTACCATCCCCGCACCGTTTCTATTTCGAAGATT
>NC_061862.1:21660769-21698269 GCF_907164915.1 Impatiens glandulifera | reverse complement strand
TTTATACCGTAGTTAAAGTCTTATCTCTAACTGTGGTTTTTTGTTTTTTTATACCTCAGTTAAAATCTTACGTTTAATTGCATTATATAAATCCACATTTAAAAGTCTTATATTATTATAGATCATAAAAAAAAAAATAATAATAAATTTTTATTTTTATTTTTTAAAAAATTAATTGAGATAAGTTTCAAAAGAGAATATTAGATAAGTTAATTAAAATATATATACTTGTAATATTTTATCAATTCAATAAACATATCTTACATGAATTAACAATAAAAAAAATGAAATAATAAAATATTATATCGAGACTTCATATTTATATATAGTTTTATATCCTATCCACTTGATTTAGTTTATAAATAATTCTAAAAATAATATTAAATCTTATTAATATTTTTCTCTCTCATAATTAATGACTTATTAAATAATAGACTAATTTATTACTAATTACTTTTATAAAATAATATATATATATTAAGATAAAATATTTATTATTTTTTAACTTTTATAATTTAATATGCACTATTATATTTTTTAATTCATATAAATTTTAAAAATATAGAAAACTAGTTTTTTTTTATTTACATTATTAAAATATGTTTAATGAAGATTTGATATTGTCAAGACTATTTTTTTATAATTAATAGAGATAAATTGTTATCAAATATTTATTTAGAATTTTTGTTGTATTATTTTTTAAACTTATATTCTATTAAATTCATAAAATAATGTAATAAATATATATATATATATATATATATATATATATTAACAAATATTAAGACTTTTAAACCGTAATGTAGTTACAAGTATATGCTAGTATATTTATTAATTAAAATAAAATATTGAAAATATTATATATATATATATATATATTATATACGATGAAAGAGAATGATTTAAAGTTGAAAAAATGAAAGAAGGTAAGGAAATAAAAAATAGAAGAGAGAAAGTTGTTTAATTTTTTCAACCAATTAACACGTCATTCCTTTCCCTAAGTTCCCTCCAATCTTCTCTCATATGTATATATAATTTTTTTTTAATAAAAGTAAGTTAAAAATAAATATTAATTTAATTTTAAAAAGCTAAATAGGATTATTTCTATGCATTATCTTAGAAATTTAATTTAAATATAAGTTTAAAGAAGTTTACTTTGTCAATAATTATATATAATTATAAATTAAAATATTAACCTATTATATCGATTAAATTTAAATTAAATTTAGTTTCATAATTTTATATATATTTAGTTTATAAATAATACTAAAAATAATATTAAATCTTATTAATATTTTTTTCTTTCACTAATTTAATAGACTAATTCATCACTAATTATTTTATAAAATAAAATTCAAAATAATAAAAAAATCTAGTTTATAATTTTATATTTATATATAACAAATGTCTTATACAAAGTAATTTGTTATGTGAATCACAATTATATAAAGATTTTAAATATTTTTTTATTTAAGATTAGTTAATGTAATTAACACAATTAATGGTAAATAATTTAATCACATTTATAAATATTATATCTAAATTTCAAATAATATAATATATATATATTATATTTACTTTAATTGAAGATAAACATTTTATCATTTTAATCAAAATTTATATTTAAATTATGTATTTCATAAAATAATATATAAATATATATTAAGATAAACTATTTATCATTTTTGTATAAACCTTTATATAATTTGGTATTCACTATTATCTTATCTTTAGATTCTTAAAATATGAATAATTAGTCATTTTTATTTATTCTTAAAATATGTTTAATGGAGATTTGATATTGTCAAGATTATTTTTTTTATTGATTAATGGAGATAAATTGTTATCAATTATTTACTTAGAATTTTGTTGTATTATTTTTTTAACTTATATTTTAATTAAATTCTTGAAATAATATAATAAATATATATATATACTAATTAACATTATTAAGACTTTAAACCGTAATGAAATTAGTTATAACTACTAATATATTTATTATTATAAAATATATATAGTGATTGATTCAATAATTATATATTATTATAAATTTAAATATTAAACTATTATATCAATAAAAAAAATTAGTTTCATAATTTTATATATATTTAGTTTATAAATAATGCTAAAAATAATATTAAATCTTATTAATATTTAATCACTAATTAAATAATAAATTAAATAATAGACTAATTCATCTCAAATTAATTCATAAAATTAAATTTTAATTAATAACAAAAATCTAATTTATAACTTTATATTTATATAGATAATAAACGTCATAAAAACTAGGTAATTGGTACAGTTCATCACAATTACATAAATATTTTTAATTTTTTTATTTTAGATTAATTTTATATTAAATAATTTAATCATATTTATAAATAATATATCTAAATTTCAAATAATATAATATAATATAATATAATATATATAATATTCATATATTTTAATTGAAGATAAACTCTCTATCATTTTAGTCAAAATTTATATCTAAATTACATTTATAAAATTATATTTATATATATAATTTTAAAATAAACTCTTTATCATTTTTGTGTAAACTTTTATAACTTGATATATATATATATATATTATGATAAACTCTTTATCAAATAAATTTTAAAAATATGGAAGACTAGTCATTTTTATCTCATTTACCTTCCTAAAATATTTTAATGAAGATTTGATCATTTCAATGACTATTTTCTTATTGATTAATGGAGATAAATTGTCATCAATTATTTATTTAGCATTTTTGTTATATTTGTTTTTGAATTTAGTTTAAACTAAAGGTATTTGAAATTGTAATTTGTTTAATTATTAATAATATTTTTTGTATTTTAATTTATAAATTATAAAATAAAATAAAAATATTTTTAGTTTTTAATTGATGAAAATTAAAAAAAAAAAACTAATTAAGAAAGTGTGTGAAAGTATTTTTTTATTTCTAATTTATGTTTAGATAAATATTTAGGATTGTAAATAATCGGGTAATCATAAGTAATAATAAAAGCGACGAAAAAATATAAACTTTTTAGTACGAGAATATAAATATTTTTTTATAAAAAATTATTGTTTATAAAATTTATAATTATATATCAGTTTTAATTAATATTAGTGTTTATTTTTTATAATAATTTTATTTTATAAAATAAAATAAAATTTGTAATTTTTAAATATGAATAAAAAAATATATGAATTTAATTAAAAAATGAAATGCATACAATATCTTTGAATTATATAATATGTAAATTTATAAATAAAATTGAGAATTATTGTATTTAATATTATGTTATTTTTAATTATATAAAACAATAAAAATATTAAGGAATTAAGGGTTATTTATTCCACTTCACCCAGTCTTCCATTTTCTTCTCCACGTTTTCACATTCCTCTTTTTGTGGAACTTCAACCTACTCTAGTTTATCGAGCACTATCTAAATTCCTATTCTCGCATTATTTACATTCCCTATTATTTTCTTCCTATTCTCGCATTATTTACATTCCCTATTATTTTCTGGCTCCATCTGCATTGTAAGTATAGTATTTTTGTTTTATCGGCCAGATCCTCCATCTTGTAGATAATGATTATTTGTAAGTTTGTAAAGATGCATTTATTAAGTTGTGTTATGGTGTATTAATAGAAGCATGAAAGAAATTTGGTCATTGAATATAATTAACTTTATTTATGAATTTTAGGTTATCAAATGTGGTTGTCATTGATATAAATTTGAAAAAACTAACTAATGTTCTAAATTCATTTCCTCATTTTTCTCCATGATTTTATTTAAGTGATAATGATCTCTTTTGGAACCCAAGACGTCCAATTTAAGACGAGGACAAATAGATGGAACAATAAAATTTCTTTGAGGGAAATTTACAGCGCCACATTAGCATGTTAGTATGAATTCTCTTTTCCAATTAATTTATCAAATGTAATTTATATCAATTTATTTAATATAGGAAATATTTTACTTAGTTCTTGTTTGTTAAAAGAGAGTAAAAAAATGTAATTTGTATTTGAATCTTTTATAGGTCCGGAGAAGGAAGAAAATTGATGAAGAAAAGGAAGAGGGAGAAGGAAGGAAGAGGGAGAAGGAAGAAAGAAAATGAAGAAGAAAAGGAAGAGGGAGAAGGAAGAAAGAAAATGAAGAAGAAAAGGAAGAGGGAGAAGGAAGAAAGAAAATGAAGAAGAGAAGGAAGAGGGAGAAGGAAGAAAAGGAAGAGAAGTTATTTCAAATTTTGGAATTTGATCATTTTTATTGATATAATAATGTTTATTTTGTATGACTTTAAATAATATATAATTATATTTTGATGTAATTATATTTGTATATAATTATATTTTTAGGTAATATTATAATATAAAAATGAAGTGTTAATTATATAATATTATTTTGAATGATTTTTATTATTGTCAATTGACTATTAACTACACTTATAACTATCAGCTATTTTTAAACTCTAATTAGTAATTAGAGACAATTATTTATGGTAAAAATATCGCATTTATATATAGCCACTATTAACTGCGGTTTTTAAACCGCAGTTAGAAACTATTACTTGCGGTAAAAATCCCGCCTTTATAAGTAAACAATTTACTACGGTTTTAAGAACCGCAGTTAGAGACTATTAACTGCGGTCTTATAAACCGCAGTTAGAGATTATTAACTGCGGTTTTATAAACCGCAGTTAAAAGCTAGTATCTGCGGTAAATTTACCGCCCTTAATTGTCAAAATCTCTTTAACGGCGGAACTATTAACGGCGGTTGACTACGGTAATTTTACCGCCGTAATTGTCTTTTAGCAGCGGTAAATTATACAATAACGGCGGTAAAAACCGCCCTTAAATGTTACTTTTTTACTAGTGATAATTATAAATGATACATATCGGACGACTATTATCATAAAAAATTTCTCTATAATTAAATAATATATCAAAAAATAATTGGAATGGTAACTTAAATATATAGGTGTACCATATCAGAAGCATAAATTCTAAGCTTCTAAAACTACTCAAAGATTTGGACATCACCCGATCAATCATAGTAATACTCCACAAAAGATTTCAGATAATAGTCACCTCTCGGAACTACTACTACGTGTGAATTAATGATTTAGCAATATTATATGTGTTTTGATTAGGGAAATTAACTAAACATATATGTATATAATTAGTGAGTGAATTAGGGCAGACGTGACCATTGTAAAGCGACGTTTCATAGAGGAGATGAAGTTTCACCACATGCACTGGTCTCCCATTCCCTTTTCCTTCATCAGTCCGGCCATGTCCTCTCTCCATCCTTCTCATGGATACTTTGTCTACTTCTTCTTCTTAATAATATTTATCTTCATTCTATTGCCCCCGCAACTTCTCTATAAAACCAAATATGCTAACAGGCATCAGTTCATAAACCAATACATACAATTAATTCTATGGCCAAGATTAGAGCTTTTAGTGGCAAGAAAAAGAACAGCATGTTGAGGCTTAAAATTGTAGTAGAAAAACTACAAAAGGGTCTCTTGTTGGGCAAGAAAATGCCTCGACCAGACAACAATTTCCTCGACATCGAACATGACATCAACACCGCCAATGATCAAGTCCCCGAGGATGTCAAAGAAGGTCACCTGGCCGTGGTTGCTTCATACCATTATCAACTCAAGAGGTTCATAATTCCTATCGGTTTTCTAACGCACCCTTCCTTTTTGACGTTGTTAGAGCAAGCGGCCGAAGAGTATGGTTTCGATCACGAGGGAGCCTTAATGGTTCCTTGTCACCCAAGCAAGCTCGAGAAGATACTCGAAGAGCAATGCATGCACTAGTGAAGGATCGGGCTCGAACTCGAATCATGTTGTTGGTTGGGGTTGCTCAAAAACCATAGTAAAGAGTTACTAGGACTGTTCGAGCAATTTAACCTCGAAGATGAAGTTCTATGTAATGGTAAAATTTTAATCCTATCCATGGCTGGACGGCATGGTTTTGTTACTCTAGCTACTCCCTTCATGTAATCAAATCTAGATTGTTATTATTCAATAAATATATAGAACAATAATTGTTTAAATTTGTTCTTAATTAATTATCAATTCAAGGGGTCCTTAAATTTAGAAGGTGATGCTCTAATATATGGTGCCTTTTCCAGCAAATCAGTTTTCCCCTATATATGTTTAATATGATCATATATATGATGTCTATTGATGCCAATTTAAATTAAAGTTAAAACAACTCATTGGCCTACCATATCTATGTCTTGTTTGAGTAATAATATTCAATGTGCATGTTGATTCCCATTGACTGATGTTAATGGAATCATTCAACTTAATTATATGATTATTCCTTTTCTTTTTATGTCCATGTAATTAATGTACTTGTAAATAAATGTTATCTAATTTATGCTACTTTGTTATTTAAAAATAAACACATATATGTGGGTTAGTTATCATTTCTATGAAGAAATATCTTTGAACATACTTGAATCCCAAAAATAAGGGCTTCATGGAGACCTTCTGTAATCACCCCCATTACCTCTAGAGCAGTGGCTCATGGGGACAAGAAAAAGGAAGACAAAATACTGAAGCAGCTCCGAAATTGAGTCTGGACAGGTCTCAATGAAGAATACCAACTGCTTCGAAAGATGAAGGCGTGGCATGAATAGCTTAGATGACTAAAACCGGGAAACTTATTAGTGTAAAATACCATGTTTATAAGCAAGTTTAGCGCATTGAAAGACAGAGGAATCGAATTTTTGAGTTTTTATCTCTTAGACTGGAGTCTTTCCAATTAAGCTACGTGACAATCACTTAAACATGATTCTTGCCAAGCCAATTGAGCTACCTAGTGGGTTAAATGAAACATCCATTATTAGTTGAATAAACACAACCAAATCTTTAAACCTATTGAGAAAGAGTATAAACTCAAGACTAGTTTCATGACCATCAAACTGTAAGTTCATTGATGCTTTGAGTTCTAATTTTAAATTATTTTCAAGAACATCTATTCATGAACTCTAAGAAATGGATAACCCTATTGTAAGATGGCAGACTTACTATCTAATCCAGAGTTAAGGAATTGATGTAAGACTAGTCATGGAAGGAAGAAAACAGAATGCCAACCAAACAACCGCTTTTGTGAGAAAGCATCCTTTAACAATTTATTGGATCCAATCTCTTTCTTTCACTCTAGTTTTAATGTGAGACTAGACTAGACATGTTAAGTAAGCATAAACAAGGCATTGATGATTGCTGCCAAATGGACATTTTATAGACATAATTAACATGATGGTAACAAGTTGTCTATTACTTATTGGACAAAATTTATGGATCAAATTCAGGCTATTGTGAAAGAAGATGGAATTGCAGAGATAGACTATCATCTATGATCAACAACATAAATGAGTTTTAAAAAGTTCAATCAACTAACCACCATTACTTAGCCAGCTCATGCCAAAAATAAATGTAGCAGCATAGTATTGCATAATACTTGAAAATCAACAAAACAATATTTGATTAGAGCATAATAATATCTTAATATAATAGCATAGCCTCTCACAGTATTACCAAATCAAAACAAAAATAAAAGTAGTCAAGAATAGAATACAAGGTTCTTATGGGCAAATAGGCCGCCTTCTCATAAGTCAAAACATTAATAAATAGAAAAGAGTATTCAGTCTAAATAGTAGGGGTAACCAACAAAACCGCACACCTCCAACTCACAGTTTGAAGTGCATTTGTCACCACAACCCACCTCGAGCAAATAGGATATCCAGATTTTGGGGTCGCTACGACTCAAGAGAGCATAAGGCTAGAGATAAGCTCGCAAATTTAATCATATAATCCAGACTTGTTCCTCAAGTGTTGCTTGAAGTCCATAATATCACCATCCCATCTAGTAACAGCCTGATTCTCACAAACCCATATCTCATTGGCCACCTGGTTGATCAGCCTAAAGTCATGACTAACTAGAACCATTCCACCATCCCACTCTTTCAAAGCCTCTGCCAGCGAATCGATCGTTTCAATATCAAGATGGTTAGTAGGCTCGTCCAGTAACAGCATCTGAGGCTGTCTAAAAGCTAACCAAGCGAAAATCACTCTACTCCTCTGACCATCCGACAGATTCTTCATCGGCATGACCTGAGCCTTACCCGTCAATCCAAACCTCCCAATCGAAGCCCTCATCTTCTCTTCTTCATTCCCTGGATACTCTTTCATCATGAACTGAAGAGCAGGCATGTCCATATCGAGCTTCTCTGCCAAGTGCTGATGATACTGAGCTATCCTGAGGTGGTTATGTCGACGAACCATGCCATCACTTGGATGAAGTTCACCAGTCATCAGCTTCAACAGAGTACTCTTCCCAGCACCATTCGGTCCCACCAGGGCTATCCGAGAATCAAGATCAACTCCAAAATCGATGTTCTTGTAGATTAAGTTGTCGGGCGTATAACCAAACGTGACCTCCACAAACTGCAGCACAGGTGGGGGGAGCTTTCCCACATCGGTGAATCTGAAAACAAGAACCTGGTCTCGAGAAACCTTTTGAGTCAAACCGCCTCGTTCCATCTTGGCTAGGGTTTTCTCCTTGCTCTGTGCCTGACGAGCTAGTTTGGCTGAACCGTGACCGAATCTGGCAATGTATTCTTTCATGTTCGCTATCTGTTCCTGTTCCCATTTGTACTGTTTCATTTGGTTTTCCTCTAGATCTGAACGTGTCTGAGTGTACTGGTCGTAGTTTCCTGTATAGATCTTCAGGATCTTGTTCTGCATGTGAATGATGTTGGTGCAAACACCGTTAAGGAAATCTTGGGAATGTGAAACCACTACCAAAATTCGGTCAAATTTTTTCAAACTTTCTTCCAGCCAGACACAAGCTTCAAGATCTGCAATCAAAAGAAAATTCCATTACTCAAATCATCCAGGTTTCAATTAAAAGAAAACTGCAGACAAGAAATTACGCATAAAATAAACAAATAAACTGGCTCTGTAGAATATATTTTAGTTCAATCAAGGTGCTTTCAGTGAATATCGAACATGAGACATCAACCTCTTATTTTAAGACTCTTACTACTTGTAATTGTCAAATCGTAATAGTTGGCTTATAAAAGGGACACGGGAAAACAGGGGGAATATCGAAACACAATTTACCAAGATGATTAGTAGGTTCATCAAGAAGCAAGATAGTCGGATTCATAAACAAGGCACGAGCGAGAGCAATTCTCATTCTCCAACCACCAGAGAAGTCGCGAGTTTTCTTCGCTTGCATCTTCTTGTCAAAACCAAGACCATGCAGAATTTCAGCAGCACGCTTCTCTGCAGTTGAAGCATCAAGGGCTTCCAAACGTTCATATATACGTTCCAGAGCTTCACCACCACCGTCATCCTGATGACAGTAAAATAAATTAAATAAGAAAAGAAGGATATTGATCCTTATGTACAATATATTCAAAAAAATGTTAAAAAGTAACAGTAGATAATGTTCTATTTTGATAATCAGTGCCACACCTGTTGTGACAACATTTCTGCTTCCTTCTCCAACTTATTCTTCTCCTCATCACAAGTAATGACTGCTTCAAGTGAAGACATGTCAGAAGCTTCGATTTCCCTACTGAGATGATATATGTCCATGGTTTCAGGGATGGGAAGCTCTCGGCACCCTATTGAAGTAAGAAGTGTTGACTTCCCACAACCGTTCAATCCAAGCAGGCCATAACGTCTGAAATCAATTTTGTACAGTCAATACAAACAAAATTCACATAACATAAAACATATCTCATTCACCAAGAGTTAATAATAATAATAATAATAATACACAGGAGAAAGTTAATCTAATGAAAGAGGCGTACCTTCCATAATTGAGCTCAAGCATGGAGTCAACAATAAGATCGTGACCATGAAAAGTAAGTGACAATGACTCTATCTGCAACAACAACAACAAATTGATCATCAGACGATTAAAGGCAGACTACAACAGCTGTTTCAAATTTTGATTTTGAAACATATACACAGGTAGTATAAGAGATTCAATAATTGATTAACATTAGTTTTCAAACATTAAACATAAAACTTTCAAGATGAAAGATAATCATCAACTCTTTCTTAATATACCCTATTCTTGGACAGGTATACAAAAGTGTTTAAAGAAGAATTTAGAAGGAATCTCTATTCTTTACCACCGACTATAATTTTTTCCATGTGAACACATAAATATATTGTCCTGTATTCAAATCAAGTTCGAACGAGTTTCTAAGTACATATATATATTCAATCAATCGCTAAGCTAAAAGACCCAACTATCTTATTCAAGAAAGATTAAATATTTAACAGACGTACATAAGCAGCATAATATATATAAAAAAGTAAAAAACCCATGGCGTAAACCAAAAGCAAAATCAATCGATCCGATCCAATCGAGATTTGGAAAGAAACTCACCCTGATATCCCTTGAAAGAGGATGAGAACAGAGGATCCCAGTACAGGTCCGATCAGACAACACAATCGATTCAACCGATTTAGCCAGACTATCGGCGGAAACACCGTTGGAAGAAGGCGCAGCCGATGAAGCTGCGGCCTTTCCTCCTCTCTTTGCGACAGCAGCTGCCTTCTTCTGAGCCGCCTTCTTCTTACTCGCGTCCGACACCATCCTTCTCAATCAAAAAAAGCAATATTAAAATCAAAACCACCGAATACAGATCGAAACATACAGATCGAAGAGATTGTTACCTTAAAGAAAGAAAAGAATAGATCGGGTGAAGGTTGAGTGAAATCGAAGAGCGAGATCTGGGTCTCGCGCGGCTGCTGCTGCTGCTAGTAGAATTTTCCGCTCCGATGAGGCGGCGGGCGGTGACTTTAAGATTTTTTTATGTGTAGAAGAAGAGAGGTGGAGAAAAGAAGGGTTTCTAGATTATATAGGGCGTGATCAAATAACCAGGAAGACGTGGCCCAATCAGACCTTGAAATCTATCGTCTCTTTTTTTTATTTTTTCTAAAGAAATTAAATTTTACCCTAATCTTTTGTTTTCTTCTTAAATTATAATTTTTTTTATATCTTATTTGAAATTTTCATCAACCTTCTTTTTATTATAACAAGTCAATTAATTAAAAATAGTTATAATAAAATTAATGACAATAATTTATTTTTTTTAATTGTAATATAAATTTAGTTTTTTTTTTTTTTACATTCCTATAAAATAAATAAAATCATAATAATTTATCAAGTCTAAGTTATTTTAAAAGATTGTATAAATCAAACTTATCATGCTACTTTAAATTTATAAGATTTCAATAATAATTCCAAATTTTAACTGATTTGCTTAAATGTATATATATATATATATATATATATATATATATATATATATATATATATATAAAAAAAAAAAATTGTCTCTTAAGATTTGTTTGATATTAATTGAAAGGTGTAATTTCAATTTTTAATATTTGTGAGATTATTTAAGATTAAGGATTTGAATTATAATATTAATAGAATTCAAAATAATGTAATTTTTTAATTCTTAATTTCACTATTTATAGTTAGAAAATATAATTCAAATAATTTTTTTATTTAGAAAATTAATATATTAAATTGATATTTTTTCATTAGAGTAACCATAGACAAAGTCATACAAACTCTTGATTATTGAGTTATCTCATAAATTGTGTTAAATTAATATTTTAATGATATATTTAATATATATTTAAATTGTTTTTATTATATAATTAAAAATTCAAATTAATTATAATTATAAATATTTTTCAAATATATGAATTAAAATAAAATTGAACGTTATAGTCTAGTGCCAATTCTAATTCATGTCTATCAAAGTACCTTTATTTTCTATTATTTTAGTATTTAAAAAATAATTTGTTATTTTTTAACTCATTAATCAAGCTTAAGTGATAAATATATTTTTTAAAACACAATGTCACAGTTTCAATTCAAAATTGAAATGACCTGTAATGTTATAAATAGTTTGATGTTAAAATAAATATGATTATTCAAATTTAATTATGTTCTTCCATATCTAAAAAAAATCTTTTTAGTTAGGTTAAAAAGGATCGAGAAGATCCAGCCTCTTAACATGAAGGATCAGTGGCGGACCTACAAGGGGGGCCTTGGGGGCCCGGGCCTCCCCCAACCATAAAAGTTTTAACATATTTTTTTTATATATATTTATCAAATAAGGTTTTGTCCTGCTGGTTTTGGAGTTGACCTTCCATAATAGAGGTCAGGTCATCAAACCCTGCCATTCATAATTATAGTATTCTAATTTCAAATATAATTTTATTAAAGTAATTATTATTTTTATTTTATACCAAAAATATTTTCTAAGATACAATATTTATAATAATAATACATAATTATTTATTTTAAAACTACATTTATATTATAATTATATATATATATATTTTTATTAATTTCAATATAATTAATTAATAATACAAATTACTTATAAAATAAAGATTAAAATAATAATTTATATAAATATAAGGGTAAAATAATAATTTATATAAATATAAAGGTAAAATATTATTTTATATTTCTTAATTTTAAAATAGTTTTAAACTATTACAACAAATAAATGTATTTGTTAGATTTTATTTAGGGGCCTAGGTTATGACACATATCTATTTTTAGTTATTTATTTTATGTAGGATATAGAATAATGGAGATGTTCTATAAACAAATTTTTACTTCTACATCACATGAGCAGTCTGAGCATTCTCAATCAATTAATGAGCCTACTAATGAGTCTAATGTTACTGATCAAATATACATGGTTAGAACATAGCATATCAAAAGATACATCATTTTGTTTTTAGTGTTATCTTTTTAAGCCTTTAAATAGAGAAAACGTAGATGTTACCTTTATAGGAGATGAGTACAAAAATTAGAAAAGGGCATTAGAAAGATTCAATCGACATATGGAAATTTCAAATAGTTGTCATAATGAAGCTAGAAATCAATTTGAATCATTTCAAGATCAAAGACATAACATGAGAAACGTTTTACGTACACATGGTTGTGATATAGAAATAAATTATCGCACCCGTTTAACGACAATGTTTGATGTAACACGCTTTCTATTGAGGCAAGAATTACCTTTTCGAGGACATGATGAGTCAAGTAGTTCATCAAATAAAGGTAATTTTCTTGAATTGATTGATTGGTATAGTCAACGTAATGAAGATATTTTGTCTTCTTTTTGTACCGACTCATGAACAAGAATAATTTAGTAATTGTGCTTGTTAGTATTTTTATGTAATTACCGAGTAAAATTTTAATTAAAAAATGCATTTATTTGATCGCCAAAAAAATACTACGTTACTATGTATTTGGCCCCCCCGAGAAAATATTTCTGGGTCCGCCACTATGAAGGATTGTATCACAAGGATTTGTTCTTGTAGAATTATTTGAAAACAATATCAAAATTAGTCAGAATCTAATATTAGGCCTTGTTTGGAGTGATGGTTGATGATTTTGAGAAGATAATGATTATTTTTGGTAAAAAAACTTAAAGGGTATTGATATATATAAATAAATAAATAATAATAATTTAAAATTAAGGGTATTTTAGTATTTTGATTAATGAAATGAGTGATATGATTGGTGAGGAGTGATTGATTGGAAAACTTATTTGGTATAAATTAAATATAAAACCTTACCAAAATAAGGCCTTAGATCATCTAATCGCATCAATTGTATTAAAATATTAAAAAATATACTTTAAAATATGGCCACACTTTATTTTTAAGTATTTTTGTTTTAATATTTTAATATTTTTATTATATAGGTATTCTCTAAGTATTTTTTTTAAAAAAAATAATACAAATTAATTTTTTTATTAATTAAATAACTTATTTTATTAATCAAAATACTAAAATACCCTATATTTTAAATTATTAATTTTATTTTATTTATATATATTAATACCTTTTAAATCTTTTTACCAAAAATAAATTTTCGTTTTCAAAATTATTATCAATAATTAATTTATTTTTTTTTTATTTTAGGTTTTAAAAACCTGTAATATACCTTTATTTTTTTTATAAACTAAAATTAATAAATTTGACTGTGGCTGCAAGTCAAAGATATCAACTGGGTTTCCTCCATCCTGGAAGTTAAAAAAAAGGCCTTGTTTGATGTGGATTATTAATTTCCAAATAATTTTTGATCAATTAACAATTACTTTTTTTAATAACGTTATTCAAATTATTATTTAAAATGGAGAAATATTTTTTATATTTGGGTTGTCCAGGGTAAAATAGACATTTAACCTAAAAATCAAATTTCTGAGATCATATTACGGCCCAAGTTGGAATGTCCTTAATATGCCAACCAGTCTTATAAGAGCATTTAAAAAATAACATAATTACACAGGGATTTAGAATTTAGATGCTAATAATATTCCTCTCTTTCTATTATTTTTTTTTCTTGTAACACACTATTCCATTTTATATAGGTTTGTTTTATAAATAAATAAATGTAATTTTTTAGTAAGGTAAATATTTATATTTTCTCTTTTATCATATATATATATATTATTTTTCAAGGAGGGATAGAGTAAGAGAATTTAGTGAGGGAATTTGGTGAGGGAATGACGTGTCATCACATTCATTGGTTGGAAAATGTAAAAGTGGGAGGAAAGAGAGAAAAGAGAGAAATTATTAGATTTTTTCAGCGAATAAGATTATGCCACGTCATTCCCTCACCAAATTCCCGAACCATTTCCTGTCCTACCCACCTTTCAAACAATTTTTCTCAAACTACCCACCTTTTCATTCACATTCCCAAACTACTCACCTTTCTCTCTCTAAATTATTAATCAACTCATTAATTAACTCACTCTCTATCTTAACCTACTAATTAACTCTCTCTATATATATAAATCCATTAAGTAATTCCTCTCTTTTTCAACTATTAATTAATATCCTCACTTTTAAATTATTAATTAATTCAATTGAAATATATTATATAAATATTAAAATAAAATAACACATGAAATGGTTCCCAAATTGTTTGAAAGGTGGGTATGACAGGAAATGGTTCCCAAATTCCCTCACCTAATCATTTCTCTTATTTTTCTCTAACCTTAATATTTATTTCCTTCTATAAAAAGATTTGATGTTATTTTAATTATAAACATTTTATTTTTAAAAATTAAATCAAAATATAATTACACTTTAATATTATTCAATATTAATGTTATAATATAATATAATACAGAAATCGCGGTATACCGTCAATATTTGTATACCAAAATAATGGTACGGTAACGTTATAATGTTTCTTATACCAAAACTATACAGGTATAGGTATAAAAGTGTTGGTGTTAATAATAAATATTTATAATGATTTTTTACCAACATTATTAGTTAAATACGAGCCTTACTCTACTAGTATTAAGAGCATGTTTGATCAATTTGTTTGGTTTATTTATAAAAAAAATTAATTATGATTCAAATTATTACTAAGAAGCTAAGTACAATTAAGTTGAATCATATTAAAAGTACATAAGAATAAGAATAAAATGAATAAACTTCATTGAATTTACCCTTAAATAGCTTGTTTAATTTTTTCTTCCACTAAAATAAGTTTCATATTTTTAATTTATTACTTTAAACATATTTAACTTAAACTAGAAAAATTTCAGTGCGATACACACGTATAAGAATAAAAACAAAATAAATTAATAAATTATAATAATATGTATTCAATGTTTAAAATTCTTAATAAATCACGAATAATATATTAAAATAAAAAATAGTACGCTCTCATTTCACATTTTATTCAATTTAGTAAAACAACTTATTTTCTCACATGTTTCGTCACATATTTTTTTCAAATGAATCTCTCATCTCGTGACTTTACACTTTCATTTTGTTAATCAAATATTTAATTTATATTTTTTAATAATTAGTATCGTGACCTCACACTTTGGTCAATTAAATATTTGATTCATATTTGTTTAACCACTTTCAAATGATACCGACTTATAGTCTATCGGCAAACCACATCTCAATCACACTTGGTTAAAGGTTGTACTTGTTTTGTTAGGTTGCAAGTTCGAAACATACAAATATAATTTTTAATTTTATTTTTAATCGTTTTAAGTTTATGTGCGGGTCAACCCACAATCCGACGCAAATATCCATTTACTCTCACATATATATCCAAATTAACTTCAATTTTCGACCCAGCAATCCGGATACTTTAAAAATTAAGCATCATTATATATATATATATATATATAAATTAGTTAGTTAAAAATTTGAACTTTTATTGTTAAAATGTCTCGCGTTCATCAAATTTGGTGTTGAATTTTAAATATAAAGTATTTTTAGCCTAGTTAGTTAAAGAGTTGTACTTGTTTTGTTAGGTTGCAAGTTCGAAATATACAAATAGAATTTTTAATTTTATTTTTAACCGTTTTAAGTTTATGGCGGGTCAACCCAAAATTCAACCCAAGTATCCATTTACTCTCACATACATATCCAAATTAACCACAGCTCTCGACCCGGCAATTTGGACACTTTAAAAATTAAGCATCATTATATATATATAGAGATATTAGAAATATTATCGTTCGATGCACACGGATAAAAATATAAATAAAATATTAATAATATGTATTTAATGTTTAAAAATCTTAACAAATCACTAATAATATATTAAAATAAAAAATAAAACACTCTCATTCCCCATTTTATTCACTTCTAAAATAACTTATATTATCACATATTTCATCACATATTTTTTCCAAATTAACCTCTTATTTCGTGACATTATATTTTCACTTTGGTCAATAAAATATTTGATTCATATTGGTCAATCAAATTTTTGATTCATAATTTTTAACCACTTTCAATTGATATCGGCCTATTATCCTTCGACAAACCACATCTCAATCATATTTGGTTAAAGAGTTGTACTTGTTATATTAAGTTGTAAGTTCGAAATGTACATATAGTATTTTTAATTTTATTTTTAACCGTTTTAAGTTTATGTGCGGGTCAACTCACAATCCGACCCAATTATTCATTTACTCTCCGTATATATCCGAATTAAGTACATCTATCGACCAAACAATCCAGACACTTTGAAATTAAGCATCATTATATATATATATATTAATTAGTTAAAAAGTTAAACTTATATTGTTAAAATGTACAGCGTTCATTAAATTTGGTGTTGATTTTAATTATAAAGTTTTATTAGCCTATTTGGTTAAAGGGTTGTACTTGTTTGATTATGTTGTAAGTTCAAAACATACATATAACATTTTTTATTTTATTTTTAACCGTTTTAAGTTTATGAGCGAGTCAACCCACAAAACTCAAGTATCCATATATTTTCAAGTATATATCTAAATATAAATGTACATTAATTGTAATCATGAGTCTTCTTTAGAATATAAATGATTTTTAATCTTCTTTTTCCTTAAATTTTTTTTTGTTATAGTTTAAGTAATTCTAATTTAGCTTCTTCATAAAATTAAAAATATTACTTAATATATCTTAATTTTATATTAATGACAAATACACTCTTAAATCATTAAATTAATTTCACATTAAATTACTTTATTTTGACTTATATTAAAGATGATTTTTACACAATTATCTATTATACTAATGATTTATAAATTCCAACACAACACATGATACCTCTCTCTCTATATAAATTCTTACTGTAACTTGACAACATTAATACTAAATAAAAAAAAAAAGTTTGATAGACCTCAAATCTATGTTAACTAATTAACAATAGTCTTATAAATTAATTATGCAAAATATATTTTTAACACATGATGATACAATATGATTTTTGCCATAAACGTTACACGCCATGATACAATATGATTTTTTTTGGTTTGTTTTGATTGAGGGATATCAAAATAAAGTCAAATCTTATAATAAATTTGATAGATAAATATTCAAATATAAAAAAGAGATTCGATATGCGCACAACACGACAGACAAGAAATATATTTTGTTAATTATTTATTCAATTAACATTAGTTGGTGTCATTCTTCCACTTGTTAATTAGTTGTGTCAAACATTTCTGGGTAGGTCAATTATTTTATATTTTATTATTCATCAATACAAATATATATATATATATATATATATATATATATAATATGTATTTTTCTTCAAAAAAAATATATATTACGAATAAAGTCTAATACTAATTATAAGCTTAACTTAAGTGATTTATTATCATCATCATCAGATTTTAAGTTAAATTTCAATCCATTAAAAACAACTCATTTTGGTATAGCTAGGTTCTTAGCATATTCTAGTCAACATATGATGTGTTAAATTATAAATAGGTTAATAAAATGAAAAGCTCATTAACTAGTCATGAAAATTACAGATCTCTTTACTGTCTGTATTACATTAAACAAAAAGCTAGGTTTTATCCACCAACTAACTAACATTAATTATATATTAAAGCTAATATATGTGTGGATTGTATTGCTAGATTCTATTTTGACCAATCTAATTAATAAGGGAAATAATTAAGATGTCACATTATTTATTAGTCAATCCAGCTTATATAATATATTAGCCTAACATTAACCATGATTATCTCAGTTTTACACATTGTCACATGACCTTATGTCGACACTCTCATTCTAGTACTCCTAAATTAACGCTTCTTTTTTATATCTACCTACCTCAGATTTTCAACGCGAATGCTTTTTTATTTTGTCAAGTTTACTTTTATTATCAACCTTTTACATAAAAAAAAGTTTTATTTAAAATTCACAATTCTCATCTAAAATAAAATAAACTTTAAATTTTGAATTTTTTTATTAGTAGTAGGTGATAAACGAAGACTCATCATTTATAACGAAAAATGTTTGTTCTGGTTTAAGGGCTTTCGAGTTAGTTAACTATTTTGTTCTCTTTTTATATTATAGGATAATTATTATTTTTTCTTTTTTTTTCATACTATATATAAGTATTCTTTATAGTTTGGAACCATTTTTTTTTTTATATACGAAATGATTAATTTACTTGTTTATTATTATTTTATATATTTAATGTATATATGTTTTTGTTTTGATAAAACATATAATTATTATATTTATTAACTGTTTCAAATAGTATGCTTCTAGAAGAAGAAAGATTAGTTACATGCCCCCAACTTGTTATCAAAAGTTCACATTTAACTTATTTTATTGAAATAAAGAGTAAAGTTTGAAAGGCTCACATTCTCCTATTTATAGCCTAAACCAAAGAGAAGATCACCACCAAATTATCTCCAAGAACTAGAGAGAGAGAGAGAGATGGGTCGAACTCCTTGCTGTGACAAAGCTAACGTAAAAAAGGGAGCATGGTCGCCGGAGGAAGACTCGAAGCTAAAGGATTTCATCGATATGTATGGAAATGGCGGAAATTGGATTACCCTCCCTCTCAAATCTGGTAATTATTATTATTATTATTAGGGTTTTGTTAATAATTTGATGACGACGATGAAATGTTAATGATTAATTAGGTCTAAAGAGATGCGGTAAGAGCTGTCGATTGAGATGGTTAAACTACCTTAGACCAAATCTAAAACACGGCGATTTTTCTCATGATGAAGACAGGATCATTTGTAATCTGTTTGCCAGCATTGGAAGCAGGTGTGTAGTAAGATAAATGCATGTTCTTTTTTTTTTCTTTTTTTCTTTTTTTCTTCATGTTCTTTGTTGTTAGGGTTCATGTTTATAATATATATGATTTGACGTAATTTGATGATATATATATCCAAGGTGGGCGGTGATCGCCTCAAGTTTACCGGGAAGGACTGATAATGAGATAAAGAATCATTGGAATACAAAACTAAAGAAGAAGGCCATTCATCCGCTTCTTTCACCACCGCCGCCGCCAACGACTCTGACTCGGCGGGTTACTAGTTCGCAGCCGCCACCTTCCACCACGACGTCGTTTCATCAAGGAATATCATCATCATCATCATCATCATCATCTGTGTTTGCGTCTACATTTGATTATTACTACCCACTCTTTCATGATCAAGACCCCACCTCATTTTTCAACAACGAGCCAAATAATTTTTCCAACCTACTTCAGTACCAGAGTTCATACAATACAGGAATCGAAAACAATATTTACAATCATGATGATTACTTGCGTACCCAGCAGTCTATGGATAATAATCATATTCTTGATGAGAATAATTGTTATTATCATAATGATATAATTCAGACGATCAAACATGAGGGTGTTTTTGGAATGAACAATGTCGACGTCAACAGATCATCCATATCAAATGTTGACCCCGGCGGCAGGCTTCTTCATCTTGATTATCATGAGGATCATAATTATTATGATGATGACGATAATATTATTCAACAAGCAGAGGCGTATTTTAATGGATCAGATCAGTTCTCCACTAGCCTTGATCAATTATATAAATAGCGTATTTATCATGAAAGAATAAATTACATTCTGAGTTTGAGTTTGTGTTTGTGTTTGTGTTTGTGTTGTGTTTGTGTTTGTGTACGTGTTCCATCGATCGATCGATCTATCTATCTCTGATCAGGATTAATTAATATTATATGTTGGAGTTGTTTTCTCTTTCTTCTTTTCTTTGACTCCACATGAGTGCATGCTTTTGTTTTTGCGCCTATTTAGGAAGTGCGCTGATTTTCTCTTTTATATGCTAGCTACTTTCTTATTATGAAAACTAGACAAAAGAATTATTATATTATTATTGCTCATTCGTATCTAATCATAACATTAATTGACAGTTTGTATATTAAAAGATTAAATTTAAAAAGCAGTCTTTTATTTATGTTTAATAAACATATATGAGGATGTCTAGTCTATTTTTTTTATCATTAATGCCATCACAAATACTCTACTTTTTTAAATTTGACAGAGTATACAAATATAATTAAATTAGAAAAAAAAAATTAAGTGAAAAGTTGATAAAAAAGAAAAAGAAAAAGAAAAAGAGAAAGAAGTAATTTTTAATAATTTTAAATCAAACTGCTGAATTTTTTCTATTAATTTCTTTTCACCCAAATATGATTAATTTTTTACCAAATAAAAATATAAGTGTAGCAAATCAAATTATGTAAACTCGTTTTTTTTATACCTTTGTTTTGGTGGTATTATTTTTACCGGTAAGCAACAGGTGCGGTAAAAGATCAAACCAGCGTAAGCCTTACGCTGGCCAAAGTCGGAACCAGTGCTTCTCTATCAGATCTCGAGGTCGCCATGAAGAAAATCCAGCCGAAGAAAAATACATTCAAGAAATCCTTAGCCTAACCTTCTATTCAAGAGCTTCAATCGGCGCATGCGTTGATACAATCTCAACAAATCTTAGAAAACCAAAAATTGGATCGTAGCTCTCAAAACCCTAACTCTCATCCATCGTCTTCTCGGCGATGATCTTCTTCGCCACCAGACGTGGTACACGCCTTCTTAACTTATCCGATTTCCGTGATTGTTCTAGACCTGACGCTTGGGATTATTCCGTGTTCGTTAGATCGTACGCTTTGTATTTGGATGATCAACTTGAGTTTAAGATGCAGGGAAGGAAATCAAAATCAAAACGAAAAGCATCATCATCATCGTCGTTCTCTCGTATGAGGAAGAGGAGGATGGCGGTGAATAACGAATCGCCAGTCCTAAGGATGAGGAAACGATGAAATGATCGAAATAATTTACTTACAGATTCTTCCATATCCAATTTCAGCGTTGTCTGTAAGAAGAGGATGTTTGATTTTCTTTCAGGTAAAATGATGCATATCTTTTCTTTCTCATCATAAACTCACCGTCTTCCTTTACTGATTCACCATTTTTATTGTTGATTCTAGATTTTGTTCCTGAGAAGGTGAAAGCTGAGAATGCACTTACAGAAACACCAGCAGACAATCCTTCAGTTTATTACATGTTGTAACAACTTAATTCTGAGCTAAATATATGGAGAGATGTTGTCTTTTGATATGCTGCTCTATGTAAATAAGCTAAAAGGAAAAGAATTTATAATTGAATAAATCCATCCCACAAACATACATTGTTAGGAAATTTTGAAAATGCCAATTAGTTTACAAACCAAATAAAGAAAGAAAGAAAGAAGGCTATTATAAGATGGGTTTATTGTTTATTGATTGTGAGACACAAACTCAATGAAGGAACAAGGCTTGTCTTTCTGTCTGTCTAATAGGGGATGATTATAGGAAGAACAAACTCCATCATCCTTGTATACAGTCGTGTCAACTTTGTACAACTCTGCCTCTCTTAATCCTTCTCAAGTTGTTTGGGGATTTTTGATAACTTAATAGTAATAACCCAAATTAGGTTTCAGTCTGTACTCATTTGTGACTAAAAGCTTTTACGGTCTTAACCAGACTTTGATATTGCCTTCTCTGCATGAAGTGATGACAGATTCTTGAGTAAAAACCAACCCTGACAAGGGTTCTGAATGGACGCGGTGAGCCACTATGGGGGACAGTTTAGGAACGTCTCTCATTCTTGGAGCTGACATGAGGGAGCCAGCTGGCACTGTGTTGTCCCAGTGAGACGATTGGCTCCCAACGCTGAATGTGGGAGACCACCTGGCACGCATCTTCGAACTGGAACTACAATCTCCTCCATCGCGAGATCCCATAGAAGTAACTGGGCGTCCTGCTCAAGTGTATTCAAAATAAACAGACCATTCAACAATTTTGATTCACAATTAATATATGCTAAACATAAACAGTAAAAACACACCTGACCAACTGAACCGAAACGGTAAACCACATTCGTTTCCATGTCGACTTCTGGAGTTGGAGCTAACTGGTATGAATCAAAATACACTCCACTCACCTGTAGGACAAAAAATGTACAAATCTGTTCTGTGACTAAGCTATTCAAAAAATGTATATCCCACTCCCCCTCATTATTAAAGCATACCCATGAGTTGTGCCCTTCTCCCCATGCAACTATTTTCCTATCTTCGATACTCCAAACTTGAACTAGATCGTCTTCACCGCCGGTCAAGATATATTTTCCATCAGCACTAGAATGAATTATATATAAATGTTCAGAAATCTTCTATAAATGAGGAATGGAATTATAGGTTCTGCAGAGAAAAAGTTATTAACTCTTACCTCCAGGCGCAACATAGAAGGGCACCATAATAGCTTTTTCCACCACAAAACAGGAGTTCATTGTGGTAGTCAAAAACTCGCAAGTAACCTAGATTAACAAATCACCATCAGAACCTATCAACAATTTGCAGCTATTCAAAATGTATGAAACATATATACCATCTCTCCCAACAGTTGCCAAGTATTTTCCATCAGCGGAGAAGGCAATAGCATTGATGGAAGCTCGACAAATGTGCCATCGTGCAATAGGATTACTCTGCCAACAACCAACAATACATTGATGGAGTTAAGCAAAAGCCTGAAACTTAATCATTTCTTTGGAATAAGAAATTGAAAACAATGAATAGATAAAAGATTAGACAGTTCTGTGACACTACAAAATAAAAAAGGGGGCAAGTGATATGCCATCTTGGTTCAAATGTATCCCGTTAACCACATTTTAGACATCAGTTTAAGAAAATATGATTATTGTGTTGCATAGTTTGGGAATCAAATATCTATCATGGCAGATTTACAAACAACAGCATTAAGACTAATAGTTCTACTGCAATTAGAATTTCTGAAATAAAACATTCATAAGAGTACTGAACGAGTACAACTGATGATAACATAATTTATGTGTACCAATTCAACGCGTTCAAAGCTTCATTTAAACATTGGTTGTAATATTAGAGGTTGTCTTTGCGAAAGCTCTATTAATACAAACTTGAACATTTAAAAAAATGACCCCCATATGGATGTGAGACTTGGACCTCCTTACGTTTTTCTACTTCATAAACATTAAATTGAGATGGTCATGGGCCTCATGGCCTCACTGAAATGCATTTCCGGGTACTGTTAGAGCTGTAATTTTCCCCTTCATAATCTTCGGGTCTCCTTAGAAATCAATGATACAAATGTACAGCCTATAGAAGTAGAACATATCATGTTCAAGTAAAGTTGTATATCCTATACAGAAGCTTAATATGTTCTCCCAGAGAATGCAACCAACTAGTAGTGACCAAGACCATCAAATAAGAAGTTCATCTCTTGTTGAAAGGTTCCATAAATCTTTCATTTTTTAATACAGTTTGTTTGCAAGGACTTTTTATTCACAAAATATATAAAAATTCTGAGGCTTGCCTTTTCGTATACGAGGAGTTGAAAACAGAGATTCTGGAGAGAACTAAATATGATACTTTCTCTTTTTTTCAAATCTCAGGCATGAACAAGATGGTTATAAACATTGGAAGCTCAAGATGTCCGTCTCTGGTTTATCAGCTCTTCTTCTTCCTTCCACTACAATTATTCAACGTCCTCAGGTTTCTCTCTCTTTTAACACTGACCTACTTTACATACATCTATGTTAGTTGTGAAGTTTTCCTTATAAGAATCGATACAATTCCTGATGTTTTATTTACTTTTTTGTTTCTTCGTGTTGCGTTTAGTGTTTTCTACCTCTAGAAAGCAAAAATGTTGAGTTGAAAACGAGAATACTTAGAGGAAACGATGAGAATGGCAGCTGATTTGTGGTGGTGGTTTGTTTATTCTCATGTTTTGCGATATGCTGTTGCTGTTTAGGATGTTTACATTCTGTACAGATGACTTTTACGAGTTGTTTTTTCTCGACCAGGAGCTAACATGTATGAACTCATTTCTTGCTTAGCTTTGTTTGTTCGTGTTGCGTTTAGTGTTTTACAGCTCTAGATTGTCGTTTTAATAGTTTAGACAGTAAAAATGGTGAGTTTAAAACTAGAATAGTTGGAGGAAACGATGAGAATGGAAGGGAAGAAGCTGATTTGTGGTTCTTTGTTTATTCTCATGTTTTGCAATATGCTGTTTATTCTCATGTTTTGCAATATGCTGTTGCTGTTTAGGATGACAAGCTTTTTTTGACTAATGATGCAGCTACCATTGGAAGTGAGCTCAAGGTTCAGCATCCTACTGCTAAGCTTTAAGCTTTTAGTTTTAGCAGGTAAGGCTCAACAAGAGTAAATAGGAGATAGTGCGAACCTCACAGTTTCGTTTGCGGGGAGCTGCTTCAAGGTGCAGAAGAGCTAATTGGGATGGGACTGCATCCAAGCGAGATCATTACTGGGTATACAAAGGCCATTGCCAAGAACTATAAAGAAAGTGGAAAATGCAAAGGTAAACATTTGCTTGCTAACTGCTGTTATATGTTATTATTGAAGTCCTTGTATAGATGCATTCATACACAGTTCAACTTTTTTTTTAGGTTGCTGTTTTTGTTTGTGATGTTGATACATCTGCAACTGAAACCAAAGGAACACTCCTTGTTCATAGAGCAGATTTGATATGATTGATTTTTCTAGATACACTTCAGCCGACGATCTTTCATCGAAGTTGTGTTCATTGAGTTCAGACAGCTTTGAATTCAAGAGGACCGAAGTTGTGTTCATTAATTTTATATTTTAATACTTTGATCGGTATATTGGATGAATTGAGATTTAGGTTAATTGTATTTTTGGGATTTTGGTATATGAAATTTGGTATTTTTAATTTATATACGATTTTTATTTGAATTTGATTGGTTTAAATAGGTAATTATTCCGTTTACAATAGTTTTATTTTAGTAAAAATATACAATTAATTAAAAAAAATCATTAGTAAAAATATACCATCTTTATCGAGAGCATAGCTCTCACAAATACTATATTCTTTTCACCAAAGGTCTTTGATTTCCCTCACAAATACTCTATTCTTTTCACCAAGGGCCTTTGATTGCCCTCACAAATATTCTTTTCTTTTCACCAAGGGCTTTTGATTGCCTTCGCAAATACTTATCTCCGATAACTAAATATGCTCTCGCAAATACTCTTTTCTTTTCACGAAGACTATCACCGAAGGCATTTGAGTTTTCTCCAAGAGTTTTTGCTCTCCTTAATAATCAATTTTTTACTAGTGTTGTGGAGAATATGCACACATTTTTTTATGGATGATAAATACCTAAAGAATTAAAAAATATATTTAATTTTGAATTTATAAATTCAATGTCATTATCACTTCTTACCTAAAAATTCATATTGATTTTTCACCAAAGTAATAAAAAATTTCATATTTTTAAATACATATATTTTATCTTTGAGAAAAAAAAATCCAAGTGCATTACTATAAACATCTAGTATGGTTAATAATATATATATATATATATATATATATATATATATAAAAGAAATTTGAATTATTGAACGTTCCTAATAAGGTCTCTAAAGATCAACATGAATAAGTTCAAAACATTTTTTTAAAACAGAACAACTATCAAGACAATCTTTCCATTTTTGAAATGGAACAAACTTTACAATGATTTACGTATCTTATTTCCCAAATCAGGGTAGACATCATTCATCACTTTAGGAGATGGATATTGACCAAGTATTTTATGCATTCTAATACAATCAATAACATACATGAGATGAAAATTCACTAGAACTACTATTAGAAATTATTAGAAATGTCTTTAATTAAAAAAATAACGATTAGAAGAAAAAATAATTATTTTTTCCCAAGCTGAAATTTGTTAACAAATTTACGGTCCTACAAAAATCTTCATCAAATATGCACATCATATTCTCATCTTTAATCAATTTTGCTAATGATATTAGATTATACTAGCATGTATCTCGTGCATTTGCACGAGTAATAATATAAAAAACCGTGAAAAAATATTATGGTAAAATTTCGGGTCAACCCACAATCCGACCCAAGTATCCATTTACTCTCACATATATCCAAATTAACCACAACTCTCGACCCGGCAATCCGGACACTTTAAAAATTAAGCATAATTATATATATATATATATTAGTTAGTTAGTTAAAAAGTTAAACTTATATTGTTAAAATGTCACGCGTTTATATAATTTTGGTTGAATTTAAAATATAAAGTGTTATTATCCTAGTTGGTTAAAATGTTGTACTTGTTTTATTAGGTTGCAAGTTCGAACCATACCTATAGCATTTTTAATTTTATTTTTAACCGTTTTAAGTTTATGGGCGGATCAACCCACAATTCGACCCAAGTATCCATTTACTCTCACATATATCCAAATTAACCACAGCTCTTAATCAGACAATCCGAACACTTTAAAAATTAAACATCATTATTTATTTTTATATATATTTATATATATATATATATATATATATATATATATATATAATAACATCATTAAAAATATAAAAATAATTTTTTATATATATTCTTTCTTATTTTTTTTAATTATTTTTAAATATATATTATTTTTTCTCATCATATATTTTCTTTTATTCTTTTATTTTATTTGTAAATAAACATATAATAATAATAATAATAATAAATTCTCTAGTCTCATTAATTTATGTATTAATATTTTATTTTCTTATATTATATATATATATATATATATATATATATATATATATATATATATATATATATATATATAAAAGGATAGAGAATAAATAGAAATATTTTATTATTTTTCGGCTAATGAAATGACGCCCTTTCATCTTTTTTCTTCATCATCGTCCAATCATTCTTATTTTAATATTTATAGTAATACTATGAAATATTATATATTTTATTTTTATTTTTATTTATATATAATAATTAATATATATATATATATATAATGTTATTTCTTCGTTAATTTTTATATATATAATCATTAAAAAGTAAATTCAAGTACCATCTTAAACAAAATAAAATAAATCTAATTAGCGACGTTTAATTAACGCAAAAAATATGTAACAAATATTGCAATTGTTTAATTCACAAAAAATATGAAAGTTTCCGAACTATAATCCATCATTGTAGCTAAACTAAAAATTAAAATTTTGTAGCAAAATTTGAACTCATCATTTTCTTTATCTATTAAAATCTATATATATATATATAATGATGCTTAATTTTTAAAGTGTCCGGATTGCCGGGTCGAGAGCTGTGGTTAATTTGGATATATGTGAGAGTAAATGGATACTTGGTTCGGATTGTGGGTTGACTCGCCCATAAACTTAAAACGGTTAAAAATAAAATTAAAAATGTTATAAGTATGGTTCGAACTTGCAACCTAACAAAACAAATACAACATTTTAACCAACTAGGCTAATAACACTTTATATTTTAAATTCAACCCAAAATTTGATAAACGCGTGACATTTTAACAATATAAGTTCAACTTTTTAACTAACTAATCTATATATATATATATATATATATATATAATGATTCTTAATTTTTAAAGTGTCCGGATTATAGGGTCGAGAGCTGTGGTTAATTTGGATATATGTGAGAGTAAATGAATAATTGGTTCGGATTGTGGGTTGACTCGCCCATAAACTTAAAACGGTTAAAAACAAAATTAAAAATGCTATAGGTATGGTTCGAACTTGCAACCTAACAAAACAAAGATAACATTTTAACCAACTAGGCTAATAACACTTTATATTTTAAATTCAACCCAAAATTTGATAAACGCGTGACATTTTAACAATATAAGTTCAACTTTTTAACTAACTAATATATATATATATATAATCTATATATATATAATGATGCTTAATTTTTAAAGTGTCCGGATTACCGGGTCGAGAGTTGTGGTTAATTTGGATATATGTGAGTGTAAATGGATACTTGAGTCGGATTGTGGGTTGACCCACCCATAAAATTTTTACCGTAATATTTTTTTTCACGATTTTTTATATTATAATTCGTGCAAATGCACGGAATACATGCTAGTATATATAATGATGCTTAATTTTTAAAGTGTCCGGATTGTCGGGTTGAGAGCTGTGATTAATTTGGATATATGTGAGAGTAAATGGATACTTGGGTCGGATTGTGGGTTGACCCGCCTATATATATATAATGATGCTTCAACCCAAAATTTGATAAACGCGTGACATTTTAACAATATAAGTTCAACTTTTTAACTAACTAATATATATATATATATATATATATAATGGTGCTTAATTTTTAAAGTGTCCGGATTGCTGGGTCGAGAGCTGTGGTTAATTTGGATATATGTGAGAGTAAATGGATACTTGGATCGGATTGTGGGTTGACTCGCCCATAAACTTAAAACGGTTAAAAATAAAATTAAAAACTCTATAGGTATGGTTCGAATTTGCAACTTAACAAAACAAGTACAACCTTTTAACCAACTAAGCTAATAACACTTTATTTTTTTTAAATTCAACCCAAAATTTGATAAACGCATTACATTTAACAATATAAGTTCAACTTTTTAACTAACTAATCTATATATATATATATATAATGATGCTTAATTTTTAAAGTGTCTGGATTGCCGGTCGAGAGCTGTGGTTAATTTGGATATATGTGAGAGTAAATGGATACTTGAGTCGGATTGTGGGTTGACCCGCCCATAAACTTAAAACGGTTAAAAATAAAATTAAAAATGCTATAGGTATGGTTCGAACTTGCACAACCTAACAAAAAAAATACAACTTTTTAACCAACTAGGATAAGTCATTTCGGCACCAGAAAGATTGCCTTCACCTGGAATAAATCCATCTGAGAGTAATCTGGAAGAAGATCAGGACTCAGATCAAATGGCGAAAATCTTCAAGAGTTGGCCTTTGAAGCTGTTCCAGCTCCAGGGTAGGACTTTTTCTTCGAGTAGGGATATTTCGGTTTTTCTTATTCCTTCTCTTTGATAAGAATAGGGATTTGGTGGCTACTATCTCCCATCTCGCTTTAGAAGAGAAATGGGGGAATAATACCTGGCGCGAAAGCCGTATAGCCGCATCTTTATATTTTAAATTCAACCCAAAATTTGATAAACGCGTGACATTTTAACGATATAAGTTCAACTTTTTTAACTAACTAATATATATATATATAATGATGCTTAATTTTTAAAGTGTATGGATTGCCGGGTCGAGAGTTGTGGTTAATTTAGATATATGTGAGAGTAAATTGATACTTGGGTCGGATTGTGGGTTGACCCGCCCATAAAAATTTTACCGTAATATTTTTTTCACGGTTTTTTATATTATTATTACTCGTGCAAATGCACAGAATACATGCTAGTATCTTCAATATTTAATATTTTTTTCTCATATTTCAATATCATCTATTTAGAAGGTAGAATAATCATTAAACTAAAAAACATGTTTTTATAGAAAATAAATCAAACAAATTTTTTACTCAAAACTCATATAAAAACTAAAAAAAAAAATATCAAACAAGCTCTAAGCCTCCCCTAATTTGACTAATTAAAGGTTATTTGAATAAATCTATTATAATAATTAAGGATTGGTCTCCATGTCCTCCAACCACATCTCTCAAATATTTTTTATTGAAAAATGATCGAGAAACGAAAACAAAGTCACGAATCCAAACGTTGCCTCACATTGACAATTTTTAAAAAAAAAAGATATTATATATATTTGTTCTATTTTCCTCAATTCTTTCACTATCTTTTCTTTAGTTCCCTCTTCGGCGTCCTTTCAGTTCCCTCTTCGCCTTAGACGAAACCTCTACACAAAATCTGTCATATTTATTTAGTGAAATCTCTTATTCTTATTCAACGTCTTCTTCTTCTTCCCTCCTTTTCAGCTAGCGATTCTGGCTATTTATTCGGCATCTTCTTCCTTCTCCAACTTAAAAGTTCGAAATGGTAAGTCTTTAAGTCTCTCCCGTCTTCTCTTCATTTCCGTTTCTTTGTTTCTCACCGTTTCTAAACCTATGTATTTTCGTCTTCATTTCAGGAGGATCTTATTCTTGCCAAGTCACCAAGGTAAAATCCCGATATATTGTATGCTTGTTTGATATTTTGATCCCGATATATTGTATATTTGTTTGATGTTTTGGGTTATGTCTGAACTTTCGAGAATATGATTTAGCATTTTTCAATTAGGGTTTTGCGACTAGCTTTTCTCTGTTAGGATTTTGCGATTAGAACTTTTTTTAGTTAGAGCGGATGAAAATATGTTTTTGGTTGGATTAAAACGTCCCCAAAAATGAAATCAAATAAATATATAATATGAATCTTTTAATGTGTTTTTTTTTCCGGGACGATTTTTTCCCAAAAGATTAATTTTCAGGACGTTTTTTCCCGAAAATAAATATTTCGGGACATTTCCCAAAAATGAGTCTTCATTTTCAGGACATTTTCTCCCATAAATGAAGATTCATTTTCGGGACGTTTTTTCCCCAAAAATGAATCTTTCGGTGTGATTTTTTTCCCGAATTTTATTTGTTATCTATTTATCTATTTAGCGAGTTTCATAGTTCATTCATTTATTTGTTTTTTAGTGTATATAAAAGGAATGTAGCATCTAACCCTTTCCAAAAAGAGATAGCAAAGAGTATAGTTAAAACTACAACTGAACTATCCTAAAAATAAATAAAAGTTACCCATAACATATTTTTGACTAGGACCTCGTCGTATGCCTTTTACCATCTTATTCAATGACTATCTGATATATAAAGAGAGGCGGTGAAGGCCACATGCTTTGGAAGTCTTCTGTCACTATACCTTTCTAAATGCCCTAGCAAACTCTCTCGATACCTCGTCAGATCATTTAACTATAAAAGGTGTGCAATCATCCTACAGAGTGGCGAGGAATTAAAATTCGAAGAAGATGATGTTTAGTACGTATTGGGCATCCCTAAAGGAGAAATAAAAATTGTAGAATACGTCGAAAACGAGACCAAGTTCCCCGACTACAAGTTGACGGAGTTTAGGAGTCCATGGGAAAATACAAGTGACGGTCCTAAAGTGACCGAAATGCCAAACAAAATTTTGGAGAGTACAACAACTGACAATAAATTTAAGATAGACTGACAGTACTATATGTTGCCAACTGCTTTCTATGAACAACACATTCAAGTCAACAATCCAAGTATAGAGTTAATCCCAAAACTTACATTTCAAAATATCATTCATTTATATACACTTCTATGTATTGTTAATAATCCTCAAATCTATTTTTGTACTTGTAGGATTACAATTCTGAAATCTATTTTAGATGTTCATAATATCTCAAAGTTGAATTGGTGAAAATTCATACTTGATGGATTAGTTGAATCATGCGATAAATGAAACGAAAGTCGTCATTTTCAAGGACAACAAACAATTTTCCTCGTAAGTAATATTTGTCATCAATACTTTATCTTGGTAGTTTATTCAAATGTAAATATTTTTAACATATTGAATATATATGTTTTCAGATGTGCTACTTGTATATGGTCTGTAACCCTAAACTTCAAATACCTCATGAACACCGATTTCTGATATTGTTATGTTGGTTGATAGTAAGTTGAACAAAAAGTTGAACATGGAGTCGACAAAAGGAGGATTCATATGTGGAAGTGATGTTGGACACCTTCCACTTCCACATCCATTTCCACCTCCACCTACAAACACCCAACATATGGAAAATGAGGAGGAGCATGAGTCATAGGGAGTTGTGGGAGTGTCTTAACATGAGACAATGGAAGATGGGGTGTTTGAGACATGGTAGATCCTAAAAAGGCAACGCCTTAAAAGACATTACATAATATTGCAGAGGATGAGGTTGAGCTAGGGTAGGTTGCCAATGAAGCATTTAGTCTCATTGATACTTCTACACAGAATCTTTTAAAAGCCACACGAATGCTGACAGATGTAAGAGAGTCAGCAAAACAAAACAAATGGGACACATGGTTATTGTATGAGACCTCCATCCAAGTACTATATGATGAAAATTTTAGGGTTGCCCTCCAAAAGTTCTTCAAAAAGACATCATCTGCAGAAGCCGAGATACCCTCTACAAAAGTTGCACTAGTGGTATAAGCACCCGAAGTGGTGGTAAAAACACCTATAGTGGTGGTACAAGAGCTTCTAGTTTTTTTTTGTTGGGAAAAATGACTTAGCGTCATTTCATTAAAAATTCCCCAAAACGAAAAAAAAACCACGAGTTTAAGAGATCATTCTAGACAGGCCTAGAATGATTTTGAAGTCGTAACATTCTGAATGTAAATGAATTATTTGTTTACAATGCTTTCAATTCTAGTGAGTTTAAAAAACGGTAAATTCCAGTTCCTGCAGATATTCCAGTTCTGCTCTGTGCTTGGAATTCTTCTGCACGTTCCCGCGAGAGCGCTGCAATCCGATATAATATCTTTCCATAACTCGTCAATGCTCCTGCGGGTTCTGTCATATACCCTTACATTCCGTTCTTGCCAAATGTTATACACCACTGCTCTAAAGCCACACTTGAACACGCTTGTTGCAAATCTATTTCCCTTGACTTTGAGTAGTGTTGTTTCTTTGATTTCATTCCATTCGCTCGGGAAACTGGTTAGCTCCAGCCTTTTATAGAATCTGTCCCAAAGCTCCGAAGCAATACAGCAGCTCCTGAATAGGTGATCTATGGTTTCTTCATTTCCTATGCATAGAAGACAGCTCGCGTCCGGGATGCTCATATACTTACTGATACGATCACGAGTGCTGAGTCTTTCCCAGAAGGCGAGCCATAGAATGAACTGGTGTCGAGGGATAATCTTCGTTGACCATACAAGAGTAGCCCATTCTACTTACTGCGCTTTTTCTCGGATTACCTCCCATATTTTCTTCAATACCAGCTTCCCATTGTCCTCAGCTTTCCATTCATGAATATCCGGTCTGTCGTGTAGTTGTATGTTACTTATATGATCAAGTATCCTCTTTCCTTCTAGAATTCTTCTCAAGAGCAAGTTCCAATTCCCGTCTTTGATGTCTCTAATTTTCGCTTTTGCGCAGTCCCTTCTGATACGAGTATTTTGAAACTCCTCCTTGTCGATGATAGGCTGGTTTTCAAACCAAGGGTCATGCCAGAATAAAGTGTCTTTCCCGTCCCCTAGTCGGATGTCATAAAGATCTGCAATATCGCTTCTTAGTTTAAGAATCTTTTTTAGAGACCAACTCATACCTTCGTGAATTTTGCAGGTCCAGATACTGGTTTCGTGTTTCATAAACCTTGTATGCACCCATTTGATCCATAGTGACTCCTGATTGCGCTCCAAAGCCCACATATGCTTGAAGGTTAGAGCCTTATTCCACTCGATACAGTTCTTCAAGTCGATGCCTCCCTCGTCATTCAGTTTGCAGAGAGCGGTCCATTTGACTTTCTTTCCTCCTCTTCCACTACTACCCCAGATAAAGTTTCTCATCAGCGTGTCGAGTTCCTTCATTACCTTCTTCGGAATGACCATTTGCTGCGCCCAATAGCCAACTATGCCCATAACCACGGTTTTGATAAGTTCGATCCTCCCTGCATAAGAAAGTTTTTTTGCTGCCCAGCCAGATATCGTGTTTTTTACCTTTTCAATCAGCGGCTTATAGTGTGAGATCTCGATCTGCTTCGCAGTTAACGGAATTCCTAAGTACCTTATGGGAAAGCTGCCTTCCTTGATGTTCATGATGTTGAAGATGTCCTGCTTTGTTTCGTCCTTCACGCCTCCATAAAATGCCACACTTTTGCTTTCATTAATAGTTAAACCTGTTACCTCAGAAAAGAACGTTAGTGTAACCCTAATAGTTTTAATGGAATCAACGTCTGCGTGCGCTAGAATGAACAAATCGTCAGCAAAGCATAAATGTGTTATCTCCTCTACCTCACAGAATGGGTGAAAGATGTATGGACGATTCTTTCGGAACATCGCGAAGATGCTCTCAAAGATCGCCATGATAGCTACGAAAAGGTAAGAAGAGAGGGGGTCCCCTTGCCTTACCCCGTTTTCACCCTTGAAATAGCCTTTGTGGACTCCATTGACGCTAACAACAAAGCAGGATGATGAAACGCATTGCATAATCCAATCGATAAAAATCATAGGAAAAGCATAAACAACCAGAAAGTCTCGAATGGCTTCCCATCTAACAGAGTCAAAAGCTTTCTTGATATCTATTTTGAAAGTCACTCTAGGGGATATTTTCTTTTTCCCGTAGCCTTTTAATAGGCTCTGCATGAGAAGAATATTATGAGAGATTGTCCTACCGGGGATGAATGCAGATTGATTAAGATTTATTATTTTTCCTATTACATTTTTAAAATGTTTAGAAATGATTTTTGAAATTATTTTATAAATCACATTGCAATAGGAAATTGGTCTGAAATCTTGTACTTTCTCAGGTACCGCAGTTTTGGGGATCAAGGTTAGGACCGCTGTATTCCATTGTTTTAACATCTTCCTATTTTTGAAAAACTCCATAACCCCATCAGTAACATCTTTGCCCACAACCGACCAATTATCTTTGAAGAATTGTGCATTAAACTCATCAGGACCCGGGCTTTTATTCCCCTCAATACTAAACAGAGCTTTTTTAACCTCAACCTTCGTGACCCATCTTATCAACTCGCGACTATCTTCTGTAGAGATTTTCCTATCAATAATTTGATACAAGGTATTCAGGTGACTTTGATGCTGCTTTCTTGTACCCATAAGTTGTTTATAGAAATCAATAGCCAGATCTTGGACACCTTTTTTACCATGAACATATTCACCATCATCATTCTTCAGCATGTACACATTATTTCTCATGTTTTTAGCCTTGCATTTTCTGTAGAAGAAAGCTGTGTTTTTGTCACCCAACGAAAGCCAGCTCTGTCTTGATTTCTGTCTAACAAAATTCTCTTCAAGCAGACTCAGTTTCCTAAAGTTTTCAAGCGCATATCTTTCCGTTTCATTGAGTTGTTCATCACTATCATCCCTTAATAACTTTTTCTGAACCCCTTCCAGTTCTTCTCTAGCGGCCAGAACTCTATAGGAGATATTACTAAACTTCTTCTTGTCAAAGCTTTGGAGATGATTCTTCATGAGCTTAAGCTTCTCAGAAACCCTGTACATGTTGGAACCTCTGACATCTGTTGACCATATGCTTTCGAGAATACCCTTGAATTTATCATTATCCATCCAGAAATTGAAAAATTTAAAGGGCCTTTTGAACCTTTCTTCCTTTTCCCAGAACAATTTAATCGGGCAGTGATCAGATATACCCGGATTCAAAACATGAAGTTGACTTCTCGGAAATTGGTTAATCCAGCTCTCATTTACCAGACATCTGTCAATTCTACTTTTTCTAATTTGCTCATTCCCTCTCGTAGAAGACCAAGTGAAGAAGTTCCCAGAATTGGTAGGCTCGATACAACCCGTATCTCTGATGCAGTCATTAAAGTCAATCATATCCCGAGTAATTTCAGATTCTGGGCTACGATCAGATTCGTTTCTGGTTACGTTGTAATCACCGAGGACAGCCCAAGATTTATCAATACCGATCCAGTTTCTAAGACAATTCCAAAGGAGTCTTCTGTCAGTGCTTGAGTTGCTACCATAGACAATAGCAAGATTAAACACGATTCTTGTGATTCTGTCTTTGACCTCCACCGGGATTGCTTGATCATTCGAAAAGAGAGTCATCACCTCAACAACTTTGTTATCCCAAATAACCTAGATTCTGCCCGTTTTGTCATTTGAGTTGTGAATGATTTCCCAGCTACTATCAATACACAGTTTGCTAACCTTCTCAACGTTCCGACTTTTGACTTTTGTCTCAAGAATACCCATAATAGTGATCTTCTGATTCTCAATGATCCTCCTGATTTCTTTACATTTTAGAGGGTCATTGAGTCCCCTTATGTTCCATGTCACTATATTCATGAATGAATATAAGTGTTGGGTTCCTGACTTTCCAGACTGTCCTAGACCTCTTCATCAGAGAAATAATAAGCATCACTTGCCTCACTATCCTCAATGGCTACAGTTTGATTACATGGAATACTATTGCCATTGAGTAAGAGTTGCCTCATGTAGATCTCATCTTCTCCCGTGATAGAGTTAGTAGCTTCTGGATCCATGATCTTTCTGCTTTGTCTTCGATTTTCATCTTGTTCTGCTTTAGTAGGTCTTTTCTGACTTTGAACCTCTTCACTACTGGATTCATGTTTGTTATCGGTTTTAATTCGCCCTACTTCAGAACTAAGGCTCACTGCCTTATTCAAGACTAAATTGTCTTCTTCTGCACTTGATCTTTTGATTTCACAAAACCTACGATTTCCTAGTTCATTCTCAAGAGCTTCTTTATTACTTATTCCAAGATTATCCTGTTCATCATCTCGAAAGGTGGAAAAACACCCGAAGTGGTGGTTCCACACGTAATAGAGGTTGAAGAAGTTGGTAAAAAATACCCGCAGTGGTGGTTAGAGAACAACAAACAAGAGGCCCAATAAGAAAAAATCTTAAGAGGAAGATGAAACCTTCACGTGCCCTTTCAACCTCCACCCGTATTCGAGGTTGAAGCAAAATATTCTTTACAAATGATGGTTAGTGGTGGAAAAATATCTATAGCAGAGGTTGAAAAAGTTAGTGAAAAAAACCCGCAGTGGTGGTTGGAGAACAACAAACAAGAGGCCAAATAAGAA